>NC_051155.1:70362044-70379521 GCF_013339745.2 Dermacentor silvarum
GCGGTATTCGAGTGAGGAAGACAGATTGTTGTGTACACTTGCGGAACGGTGTAGGGGAATTGAATTCTCTCGACAGTCTGCAAACAGAGCCAAGAGTGCGCATGCCCCGCATTGCGACGCGTTTAGTGTGAGCTGAAAAGTGTAAGGTGTATCAAAAAGTACACAAGATCATTGATCTACGGACCTTACACAATGTACAGAATCTACTGAAATAAAGAAAAAGAGATGTTTGCTGTTTTGGGTGTGAAAGTCATGACTTTGGTCTTAGCAGCATTCAAGGTGAGGTTATTATCTTGCACCATTGAGAAAAAGGAAAGCAGGTCAGAAGCAGGAGGAGGCGACAGTCATCAACAGTGTGAATTGTCTTAAAAATCTTATGTCATCGGCATATAGGAGGAATGAAGAATGCCGAATGGCGGAAAGAACGTCATTAATAAAATTAAAAAAGGAGTGGTCCTAACACTGATCCTTGAGGAACGCCGCTGGTTACCATGTACGATGAAGACGTTTGGCCGTTGACGTTAACAAAACATGATCTACCAATAAGATAACTCCGCAATAGATTTACAATTGACGAGTCAACACCAAAGTGCGTAAGCTTGATGAGAAGCAGTGAGTGGCTTACCACATCAAAAGCTTTACTGAGGTCGCAATATATGGTGTCTAATTGCCCCCTTTGAAGTACCGGCGCGGAGATATGTGTCATGAAGCTTGCGAGATTTGTGATAGTAGAGCGGCCGGTGAGGAATCCATGCTGATTCGGAATCAACGTGTTCTTCACAGTACAAGACAATACGTTGTGAAGAGCAAGCTCAAAAATCTGGACGTAGCACAGAGAAGAGAAATTGGGCGGTAATTTGAGACATCGGTTTTACAGCCAGACTTAATACAGGAAAAAAACACGAGCAGTTTTCCACATGTGAAGGAAAGTGGAAGTAGTCAAAGAGTTATTAAATATAGATGTCAAAACCGGAGCAAATATACTGCCGTAAGCTTTTAGAATTGCGGAGGGGATGCCATCAGGGCCGCAGGATAGGGAAGGTTTCAAGCGCTTAAGGCATTTTGGACAAGCTTTTCATCAAACAACACCACACTAGATGTAGGAACTGTCGTGTGCTGCTTACAGACACCAGCGTTGAAACCTACATCTTTATATAAAGAAGAGAAATGGGCTGCAAAACAATCCGCGACTGCTTGGACTTCTGCCCCTCTAGAGTCAAGTAAGCGAAAACACTCTCCATGTTTATTGGAGCGCTTACGGATATACGTCCAAAATTCCGCCGGCCGGTCGGAGGCACTCTTTTCCAAGAATGCCATATATGAGTCTAGATCCCGCTTATAGAGACGTTTACAGAGAGCCCGAAAAAAGCGGAATTCATCTCTGCACTCATTAGGCAACGGAAATCTAGATTTTCGGTGTGCGCGATCTTTCTGCTTTAGGGAATTATGAGTTCAGATGAAAACCAGTGGGGATATCTAGAGCGTTAGGCCTGTACTGGGGAATGTATTTGCGCATACTGCTCAAGACAAGCTCCGTAAACTGATCTACTTGGTCATCAACGTTGCTTTTGTCTGTAACCAGTGACCAGTCGGTGGTGGACAAAAAATTATATAAACCAAGATAATCACCACGCTTGAAAGCAAAGCGTGGGGATTCATTTATGCCACTGGAGGAGCTCTGCCTCAGTGCTGACACAGAGGCAGTTATCTTTAGTGGCGGATGAAACTTATCGGTAGGCACAAGGAAAATTTCGGAACGAGATACATCTAAGACTTGAGCATTCGAGATGCAAAGATCTAAGACGTTGCCACAGGAATTGGCAATCAAGTTATGCTGCTGAAGGGAACAGAAGGACAGAAAGTCCAACAACAGGCTGCATTTCTTCTCTGTGTAATGATTGTAATGAGAATATCTAAGTGTGTTCCAATGAATACCTGGTGTATTAAAATCACCAAGAATAATTACTTTGTGCTTACTATGGGAGGATATTACGCTTTCAATGGAAGAGATAACCTCATCAAACAAAACAGGGGAAATATTCGGCTGTACATAGAAAGATCCAATCAACAATTTTTCACATCGGGCTAGGCTGACTTCTAGCCATATCGACTCCCGTACACTTTCTATATCGATGCGCCGTACACATCGCAGCGAATTGTCAACTGCGATCAGTACGCCACCACCTTTTTGTTGAGATCCACTGAAGTCCCGGTCACTGCGGAAGACGTTGTAGTGCGGTGGAAAGAAGTCTGAAGACGAAATGTCACCACACAGCCAAGTTTCGGAAATAACAAAAATGGGGAAGGAAGACGAAATGACATTGGCGAAAAATTCACGTGCCTTGGTGCGAAGTCCACGAACGTTTTGGTAGAAAATGTCCAGATTACACACTTTGAACGTTTGCGGTCTTCTCTGAAGCATGAAGCATGCCGTCGTGTAGCACCCCACGGAATGGCTTGAACAGGCATCCCATTGGCCACAGAGACGGGTTGTTCAGGCGCTTAAGCGCTTCATCGTCGACGGCTTCATCAGCGTAGACGAGAAATGAGGCATACGAATTATGCCTCGTCTTGAGGCGTTTGCAGGCAATCGGCGGTGCTCCGACGTTTGACAGGTGAGCACTCAGATCCGCAGACGTCGTATTATGAGAAAGCCTGGACACAAAAATGGCTTTCGGTCGCGGGGCGCGTTTCGCTACAGATATTGCCTTGCTCTCCCCAGCTCCAAACAAGCAGGCCGACGTTCACTCCGAGTTGTCTTGGAGAGATGGTCAGCGGTGGCAGCACTCGGCGAAGCAGTCTGGACGGTCGCGGCATACGTTTTCTTGGACGGGTGCAGCGGCAGCACAGTAGGAGAACTGGGCGGCATCACAGTAGGAGAAACGGGAGACGGCTTGCCAAGCGCGTCACGCAGGGAACGCACTTCGACCCGCAGCGCACCTATAGTCTCGGCCTGCTGAGCGGATGCCAGCGCGTTTTCCCTGTGCAGACGCTCGCTGTCACTCCGCATCGCGCCACCTCATCGCTGAGGAAGGATATTCCCTCGAGCGCCTGAAGGAGAAGGCCACGGAGGGCCGCCACGTCACCAACCGCCTCAAAACCGGTCCCGACGAGAGCGAGGCTCTGTGGAGGGGTCGCCGATAGGGAAGCAGCGGGCGTGTTGCATCGCTAAGCCTAGCCGCTGGAATGTCGGCGTGGTCGGCGTTCTGGCACAGGTTACACGTGAAAGATTTCTCACCAGACTTCAGAAGCTCGAGGTCCTCGTCGGGCCATGCAATACACTTCACGTGTGCACGTTTTTCGCATGAAATACAGCGATGAAACTGCTGTTTTCCGTAAAAAGGCTGGGAGCACAGAATACAAACGTCCGTACTAGGCGCCATCTTGCGAAGCAGATGGCGCCTAGTAATAATAATAATAATAATAATAATAATAATTATATTATTATTATTATTATTTATGTCATTTTTATACCGGGTGTTCAAAAGTAAGCGTTACGGTTGTCTTAAAATTAGGCACTAGATTTCGCTCGCAGTGGCCAAAGCCAGTAGGAAAACAAGGGCAACGGCAGCCTTCTACCTCGTCATCCACGTCTAAGCAGGAAAACCAATCGGGCAAGAAGAAGCAAGCCAACAACAACAATGTGAGCCGAAATCAGTCTAGTACCTCCTCCGTTCAAAATACCAGTGACAATAGTGAATGCTACCCTGAATGAACGCGCATCAGGGAAGAAAATACAAAACTCAACACTCAGGTTAACGGCCTAAATCAAGGCATGCAACGCTTAAAAGCGATGCTAAGCAAAACGAACAACAACACACAGGCAGGGCCGCAAAGCGGAACGATAGGCTACCAGCCCGCCATCTCCATTCCTCCCCCCTCAAGAACCACCACGCCCTCCTCGTTCCCCAGTGCGGTCTCGGCAGCAGCAGACCAGTCAAGAGTAGTCACCCTCGAAAGCATTTATGCTACGATGCAGCAGATGCTTTACCAGATGGGCGAATTGAACAATAAAGTCAAGGAGAACACACTAAGCAGTGAAGACCTTGAAAGAAGAATACGCAAGGTTGAGTTTGGCTCGCGCAAGCGGGTTGACGACACGCGTCAAGGCTTACAGGCGCATAAACAATACGGGTGACGTCAGCGACGCCGACAACTGCGACGGCGGCGGCATGAACGTCAGCAATGGCTAACACCACACGCAGCGCCCACGAACACCTCGAGATCTGGCAGTGGAATTGTCGCTCTTTCAACCAGAAGGCAAGTTCGCTCCGGCTCTTCATCCAAATCACCCATCATCTGCCTTCAAGAGGTCGGGAACCAGCCCATCAAGCTACGGGGTTACTACGTAATAAGACACGTGGGATCACCAAAGGTTGCGGTTTTAGTTCACAAAACGGTGACGGCCGTGGGTCAACATTATCAACATCATGACATTAACCACGTGCTAGTGGAAGTCCTCCCGCAAAAGAGGGGTAGACGTAGCACTTTCATCTTGAATTTGTACAGTCCGCCGAGGGCTCAAAAGGACGACTTCCGCAACATCATTTACGACAGCGCGAGAGCCGCTGGCTGCAACCAGCTGGTAGTGGTGGGCGATATGAACGCTAGACACACGGCTTGGGGCTACCAACAAGACACGCAGAAGGGGAGGTCGCTCATCGATGCGGTTGACCAGACGGGCCTCGAATTGATAACCAACACCCTCCAACCAACCAGAGTATGCAACAGTGTTAGTCGAGACACGTTTCCGGACCTGTCATTTGTCAAAACGTAAGGGTAACGTAATACTCATGGACGCACCTGGGCGAAACACTGGGCAGCGATCACTACATCCTCAGCATCTCGGTGTCCCCCCCGAAACTCAAGCGAACAATTGGAGAAATTAGGTTCACGGACTGGGAGGCGTACAGGCAGTGGCAGTGCCCCTCGCCCGAAAGCGGTATAACGGACATAGCGGAATGGATGGAGCACCTCCGAGACGCCCACATCTAAACCACCAAAACCATCCAGCGCACGGTCGAGACGCCCGAAGTCGACCGCTGGCTCTTACACCTGTGGGAAGCCCGTGAGGGCCTCCTCAAATGGTGGAAGCGACAGCGCTTAAATCGGAAACTCCATCTCCGAATCGCGCATATAACAGAAGCCAGAGATTACGCGACCGACCCGCCGTGGTTGCTTAGTGGCTTTGGTGTTGGCCAAGCACGAGGCCGCGGGATCGAATCCCCGCCACGGCGGCTGCATTTATATGGGGGCGAAATCCGAAAACACCCGTGTACTTATATTTAGATGCACGCTAAAGAACCCCAGGTGGTCGAAATTTTCCGCAGTCCCCCACTACAGCGTGCCTCATAATCAGATCGTGGTTTTGGCACGTAAAACCCCATTAAAAAGCATCACGCGACCGAGCTGACGCAGCCAAATAGGGTACAGTTTTGCACCTCGCTCAACGATACCCTGAGTACGGCGAAGACGTGGGCCATCCTGCGTTGCCTGATCGAGCCCGAGAAGGCCAAATCGACAACCAGTCAGACGCTTCAAGAAATCGCTCACAAATTCCCCGGGAATGACCAGGATCTGATGGACACCCTAAAAACCAGATACCTAGGTAGTGACCCCCTACGAACCTGCCTCCTAAAATACGGAGGGGAACCAAGACCAGAAATGGACGCTCCGGTCGCGGAGGAAGAGGTGTATGCCGCGGCACGAGCCTCACAGCGCAACACTGCTCCCGGGGCTGACAAAATCACCAATTCCATGATTAGAAACCTGAACCCAATGCACATCATAGATTTGATCGAATACCTAAACGAGAAACTCTGGAGCAAGGGCCACTCACCGAATGAGTGGAAACACGCGGAAGTCGTGACCATTCCCAAACCAGGCGAGAAGCCCGCGATCGACGCCCTGCGTCCTATCTCGCTGACTTCGTGCCTCGGCAAGCTGTACGAGGGGGTCATCGGAGCCCGCCTCCAACACTACATAGAGGACGGTGATCTCTTCCCGCACACCATGCTTGGCTTCAGGCCGGGACTTTCTGCGCAAGATGCTTTGCTAATCCTAAGGGAAGAAGTTCTCAAAACAACCCGAAGGGAGGAGAACACCTCCTGCTCGCACTCGACCGGAAATTAGCTTTTTACTGACTACAGTAAGTGTATACATGTGCGTAATGGTGACACCGCGCTATCATGATTTCCCTAGCCGAGAGGGAAAGTGGGGCAGTTATCATTATTGCCCATACCTCCGCCCGGTTGTCAGATTAAACGCCACACGAAACAGCCGCGTCACATCAGGGAGGAGCTTTGCACCGTTCCTAACTCTGTTGCATGCGTTATCATGCAAACGACAATTAAAATTTGAAGTCGGATATCTCGGAGCACGGACACGCTAGAATAATTCTTGCAATTCATGCTGTGTGCAGACACGACTATAACTTTTCAGTACAACATACCTACTTAGTGCAGTCAACAAAGAGTTAAGTATTCAATTTTAGTTAATTGGGCTGCTGACACTGACAATTATCATCTCACTTTGTGCCCGCAGGCCCCATAACTAATTTGCACAGGTGGTCTTCGCGTGCCTCCCAGTGCCTAAATTTAAGAAAACCATAAAGCTTAATTTGGAACACTCTGTATGCCAGGAATAAAAGCGGAACTAACACCAAGCCTTGGGGGATGCCCGACGTTACCTCCGCTGAACAGGACCGGACAACATGAGCTATAACGAACTGCTGGCGCAATGTCACGTAAAACGGCGATCCATGAAATGACTTGAGAATTAATGGCATACACGGTCATTTTTTCCAAACGTAAGCAGTGTGGTACAGTGTCCCCCCCCCCCCCCCCCGAACACCTTCATGCAATCTAAAAAATTTCAATCGTTTTTTTTGTCTAACGCGTACGCTATGTCACGTGCAAATTCGGTCCATTGTGTGTCTAGTACATTCGAATCCCTGGCGAAACCCATGTTGCCATGGCGTACATAACGAATGCTTGGTCATGGGCTCAGCAATACTAGTATATAATACATGTTCGAGAATTTTGCATGTTACAAAAGTCAGGGATCATCATCGTCAGCCTATATTTATGTCCACTGCAGGACGAAGGCCTTTTTCTGTGATATCAAATTACGCCTGTCTTGCGCTAGCTGATTCCAACTTGCGCCTGCAAATTTCCTAACTTCATCACCCCATCTAGTTTTCTGCCGTCCTCGACAGCGCTTCCCTTCTATTGGTATCCATTCTGTAACTCTCATGGTCCACCGGTTATCCACCCTACGCATTACATGGCCTGCCCAGCTCCATTTTTCCTCTTAATGTACACGAGAATATCGGCTATCCACGTTTGCTCTCAGATACACACCACTCTCTTCCTGTCCCCTAATGTTAGGACTAACATTTTTCGTTCCATCGCTCTTTGTGCGGTCTTTGCTCCGTGGGCCAGATTTATGAATTGGAACTACCATTGCTTCTTTCCAGTCTGAGGGAAGGCTTGCATCGAATAGTGATTAATCGAAAAGTACTTTTAAGTACTGTGCCAGTGCTGGCGCAAAGCTTCAGAAACGCATTTGTCAAACCGTCGGGACCGCATCCTTTTGAGCTATCTAAATTTTGCAAGCAAATCTGAATGTCCCACGTGCTGATACTAATATTTTCCATAAGCTGATACCAATATTTTCCAACAAGACTCGTGTAGAATTAGTGAAGAAAAATGACGGAACTCAGCGTTTTTCCGCTGATTATCGCCGGCTGAACAAGATCACGATGAAGGATGTATATTCCCTCCCACGGATAGACGACGCATTGGACCGGCAGTGCAACGCCAAGGACTTTTCGGCGATGGATCTCAAAACTGCTTACTGGCAAGTTGAAGTCGACTTGAGGGATCTGGAGAAGGCCGCGTTTAAGACGTCGGACGGCCTCTTCGATTTCAGTGTTATGTCATTCGGGCTTTGCTCAGTACCTGCAACGTTCGATCGCGTGGATAGGTCCGTCTACTTGGACTGCGTAATTGTATTTTCCCGCAAGTTTTCACGAGCAGTGGAAGCGCCTCGGAATAGTGCGACATGTAATAAAGTCATCCAGACTCACCCTGAGACACTGAAAATGTCATTTTGCATAGAAAGAGGTGCTGTTCGTGGGCCGCGTCATTAGGAAGCCTGATCCGCCCCGACCTGCAGAAAACAGCTGTCGCAATGTTCCAGCAGCCCGTCGACAAGAAGGCAGCGCGCATATTCCTTGGCCTGTGTGCCTATCACAGGCACTTTGTCAAGGACTTTTTATGCATAGCCGAGCCATTTACGCTTCTAACAAAATCTGACGTCGAGTTCAGGTGGGAAACTGCACATGTAGAAGCATTCCAAGAACTTCAAAGCAGGCCCTTCAAAGTAGTAAGCGACCATTACGGCTTGTTTTACGTGGTAAATAAATATAAAGGACCCAGCAGGCTGCCTCGCACGTTGGATCTCCGACTCCAGGAATTGGAACCGTAGTCTACAAGTCTGGACAAAAACACTGTTATACCGACTGCATGTCGCACGCCGCCATTAACCCGCCCCCACAAGATGAAAAGGACGGCGACGCCTTCCTGGAAACAATAAGAGCAGACGACTTCGCCGAAGAACAACCAGCAGATCCGGAGCTACGAATTCCTGTGGAGTACATACAAGAAAGCCCCACGTGGTCCTTAGAGAAACTTTAGCGGGGATTGTATTCGTCTTGTTGCACAACGACGTCGTCGTAAAGAAGAATTCTCACCAGGCCGTGCAAACTACATTCTCGATGTGCCTTCAGCTCTGCGGTCTGATATTCTGCGTTCCCTTCGTGGTCATCCGACTGCGGGGCACGTTGGATTCCCACGCCCGCTTGTAAGCAATATGAATTGCCGTGCCTGGACCGCCGACGTCGCCCATTGTCAAGACATGCCGAGAATGTCGGTGACGTAAGGCACTAACAACAAGGCCCGGGGGAATGCTAAACTAATGCAGACTCCTTGCCGACCGTTCCAGCAGATCGGCATTGGACTTACTTGGATCTTTTCCGACGTGAAGAACTGAAATCATGTGGATCGTTATGGCGGCGGACTACCTTACCCGCTTCGATGAAACTAAAGCCCTGTGGAAAGCTAATGGAGATGATTGGGCGAAATTCATCGAGAACATCCTGCTGCGGCATGGTGCCCCAGAAGCTATCATCAACGACAGAGGAACAACCTTTACACCAGCGTGCACATAAGCCGTCCTGCAATACATTCAGACAAATCAGTGCAGAACAACCGCCTACCCTCCCTGTATAAAACTATCGCACCTGTATATAACCTGTATAACCTGCATATCGCAACTGTAGCACCTGTATAAAACTATCGCCGACACTTTAGTGATGTGCGTCAACCTCGAACACATGACTTGGGATGTAATCTTTCCGTACGTAACTTCTACCTACAACATGCCAGTGCAGAAAACGACGTAAATGACGCCGTTCAAGCTAGTTTACGTAAGCAACCAGGTGACGACTCTCGAAGAAATGCTGCCGCACATCACCGACTACATCACCTCGACGTCGCCGCCTATCTACAGAGTGCCGAAAAAGCCCGACAGCTAGCCAGCCTGCACATTAGGAACCAGCAAAGGACCGACCGTCGGCACTCAGTCATCGACGACGCTACGGGGAGTACCAGCCCGGCGACCGTGTATGGGTTTGGACCCGAAGACGCTGACGTGGACTCAGTGAAAAGTTACTGCGCCATCATATCGGACTATACACGATCCTTCGGCGTTTTGGCGCACTGGACATGCCACACGGCAATCCGCAGTCGAAGTGGCCCCGTGTCCATTCTGAAGTCATGGCGCCTCTTAAGCCATCCGACGCCAACTAGTCAACTTTGGGACTTTGTTTCTTTGTTGCTTACGTATTTTCTTTACTGCGTGTGCTCTGTTCGAGACATCGTAACGATGCTTTTTAAGAAAAAGGCATTGACATGCATAGAAATTGTTTTATTTCGGTAAATGTTTTTGTGAACCGATTTATGGTACATGTGTATTCGGTCAGTGGAAGACGCGCCTTTCTGTATCAGAAGTTTCTGCTACTTTATGCCTGGTTCTGGTCTGTTGTCACCGAAACTGGTGAAATCGGACAGTATGAGGGACGCGAATAGACTACTGTCAAGAAGGCGCGTGAGCGCACCAGCGATTACGCTGGAACATTCGACAGGTCTTGTATAAGTATCCGATGCGATTGACTTTCAGATCACATTGTCGACGATCGACGAGTGTGCTCGCTGCTATAATTGGGCTGAGTGTTACTTCATTGTCATATTGCGCTTATCCCCGTTCATTGCTTCACTCAGTGTTACCTGTTTTTGTGGGCACAGGTTCGCGTAATAAGCAGCTGGTTCCGTGATTTGCACTGCGCCATTGTGGTTCTTGATTGTCCCGACAACGTGGCCATATTTAGACAAAAGCAAATGGGCGACCTAGCTTGTTCTATTTTTCCTCACTGTTAACCGTTGCGAAGAAGAGGAAAGGGACCTCTCGCAACCGCTTTCGCAACTTACCATCGTCATCAAAGCTGCCGTTGTCTTCTTCACTACCGGCTGCAGTGTGGCCGCCTTCTGCGAAAATGAAAAAGGCAGCCTTCACATGTTTCTGGCTATTTCTTTGTAACGTTCCAAAGAAACATTCCTACTCGCATGAATAATTACAAGAAGTTTGTTATACGCCGCCCAAACAGCAAGCAAGGACCACCTAGAGTATGTGCGTGTTGCTGGCCCACAACGCCAAGCAACCCAAATGGAGCAGGAGTCATGAGAAGAAACAACACTGATCCGCATTGGGCTGCAACTTCTCGACTGAACTTGGGCTGTGTCTGCTTGAATTTTTTAGCACGCGCATTCCCTTCCGCAGCCTCTTTATTCGGATTATGCTCCAAGGAGGACCGCTTGTCCAGGGTGTACCAGTGCCATACTCGGAAGCGTTGGTGCATTGGTTGACAGAGCAATGCAGAGAAGGAAAGGATGTCGAGACGGCGCAAGCTGGTGGGTGGTTGTCCCTTCTGCTTTGCATGCTCAGCGAGCCTTGCAAAGGTCTTCAATAATCACAACTACACCGCCAAGAGCTACGAGAAAGATTTAAGAACGAGGAAGAAACGCCACTACTTGAACACACGCAATAGCCTTGCAGCACATTTAAAGGGCCTTCTGATATATTTACAGAATATCACTGTAATGTATAAATCGAGGAAATTCACCACTATATCGTGAAGGTGATATCGCGGTAAAAATCAAAGCTCGGTTGCAAGAGCTGTAACGGTCACTCTACAGGCTAATCAATGTATGTTAACCAAGAATATATTGGACTATTAGTGTCAAGCGTACAAATTTAATAGATAGGCATGTCACGCTTCAGAAATTGTGCCAGCTTCCACCGTTATGAACGCTGCAGTTTTCTGAGAGCAATCGTCCCCTTTAGGCGCAGAAATGAATTAGGCACTACTAAGGGTAGTCACTACTTTGACCCTTAGTATACTAAGGGTCAAACTTTGTAATTCGGAATTTTCTAGTATTATTTGACATTGTTCACACCATGTGGGTGATGGCGGAAATAGCGGAAGCTCAGTGTTGTGCGAAGAGATGACAACGAGCAACAATAATGAAAGATAACAAAAATTGTTAGCAAATACCACGCTTGCAGAATAATAATAGTTATGATATGACAAAAATGGCAGCCTTGTATTGATTCATAATGACAACTGGTGCCGCTTTTACGATGTTTTCGGTGAGATGACAGGTTCATTATTACAGTTGAGCTACTCTGAGAAAGAGCGGTTAATAGTATTTCAATCCATGAACAAAGTTCCGCGAACAAGTAGCCAACGTCGACCGCCGCATACCTGCAACGTTCGCTCGAAACACCGTCGTCCAAGCGTCCGGTGTCACGCTGCCTAGTGGATTGGCGATTGAAGGAGTCTGCGTCACTGTTTCCTTTCTCTGGCTCGGCGTCAAGCTTGCCGCTTCCATTGAAGACAGCAAGTCTGGAGGAATATAAAAAAGTAACAGACCTGCGCGGCGCACGCAGCACAGTCACAGCGTAATATGCTTGAGCGGCGCAAGAGTAGCTCCAATTTCGGCACCACGCACAATTCCACGGACCACGCACACATTCGCGGCAAAGTGTCTTCACCTCGACTTTGACAAGAACGATCTTAACTGCCCGCCCGGCGTCGACGGCGATCTGCGGCTTGTAATGCTCTCCGCACAGCAGTCTGCTGAGCCCGATGATGTCTGGTTGTAGCCGCGAACACAGCTCTACGATTCGCTTCTTCAGCAGCGGTTCGTACCTTGCGAGCAGACGCCATAACGCATACCGAAGAGGTACCCAGAATCTAACATCGGGATAGCGTTGATTGCGCACCTCGTCCGAATCGTACGTCGTCGTCGGCGCCTGCACACGCGGCGGTTGCAGGCACCTTAACTAGATGGCGTCACCATACTGGCGGAGGCTCGGGTCGTCTGTGCCTGCGCGCCTGCCTATAGGGCGCGTTTAAAGGACATTTTCCTGCTGCCTGATAGCAAGCGCTTGCGTGGCTCAGTGGTAAAGTATCCCACTCCCACGCAGTGGGCCTGGGATCGACCCCGGTGGAGAGCGGGTACTTTTTTAGGGGCGAAGCTCCTTATAGCGGCACCCGTCCGTCCCCGTCGTCGTAGTAGTAGTGTGTGTAACCAGTCTGAGAAAAATGAGAAAAAAAAATTCGGAAGTTGTGTCCGTAGCGCGGAATCGAACCAGGGACCCCTCGCTTCCGAGCGCGCGGCGTTAGCCCACTACGCCACGAAGCGGACATGAACACACGCACCACGATGGCAATAAATACCCAACATTAACGAAAGGCCGCGTTTCTAGCGCGTTTCTAACGCGTTTGTGCTAGCGCGCTACGGCCCGTGTAAGAAGCTGGTGTAAGACGCTGTGGCCTCTCCGCCTTACCTTCAACGCGTTTCGAACGCGCTGCCCAAAGCGGTGGCAAGTCAAGTTCAAGTCGAGGAGCGTTTATGAATACGGGGGGTATACTCTCTCAGCAGTCATGTGATGGCGTCGGCAAACGCGGTGCACGTTCCGGCATGTGTAAATGGCTGCGTAAGACGCTGTGGCCGCTCCCCCTTACTAGAGAGTACTGCACGTTTCTAACGCGTTTGTGCTAGCGTCCCCTTAAGCGGGAGATCCGATGATTCCCTTCGGAGCTTCGCCCACTCATCATCATTCACCCCGTGGATATGCTGTGATTTTTTTTCGCAGTTCCGGCGATAGCGGTGACGCGGCGGCGGTGGACACCTCCATCGCGAATCGAAACGGCTATTGGAATGAGCCCATAAAAGCTTACGCTGTAAAGTCACAGGCCTGCGCGGCACACGCAGCACTGTCACAGCGTAAGCTGATGGAGCTGCTCAAAAGTGGCTCCCATTGCGGCACCACGCACACCAGGATTTCCGCGACAAAGTGTTTTCGCCTCGTTTTGACGAGAACAATCTGAACTGTCCGCCTGGCGTCGACAGCGGGCTACGGCTTGTAATGATCTCTGCACAGCAGTCTGCTGAGCCCGATGATGCGTGGTTGTAGCCGCGCACGTAGCTCTACGATTCGCTTCTTCAGCAGCGGTTCGTACCTTGCGAGGAGACGCCATAAGGTGTACCGAAGAGGTACCGAGAATACGTGGCACAAATCTCACATCGGAATCGCGCGTCGTCTGAATCGCATCTAGTCGCCTGCACCTGCGCACGCTGCGTTTGCAGGCGCCTTAATTAGATGGTGCCACCATACTGGTGGAGGCTCGGATCGTCTGCGCCTGCTTTAAAGGGCATTTTTCCGGGGCCCGATAGCAAGCGCTTGCGTGGCTCAGGGGTCGAGTATCTCGCTCCCACGCAGCTGGCTCGGGCTCGATCTCGGCGGGAACCGGGTAGTTTTTTCGTATTTCCAGCGATAGTTGTTACGGTTGCCGGACGCAGTCGGCGGAGGCGGCAGCGGCGGCGGACACCATAGCGAACCGAAACGGCTATTGGAATGAGCCCATAACAGCTTACGCTGTAAAATATACATTAATCGTTAACCTTGGAATGAAGCTGTCGGTTTTATTCAGTTGTTGGAATGTGCGCATCGGAGATAATTGTGGTGACAAGAGAATGTGATCTGTGCGTTGTAAACTGTATTCGTAGTGACATTGTGCAGTAATTGTGAAAAACATATATACATACCTTGTATAGATGCCCTCATAGCATCACTTAAATCCGCATGAGGTTTAGGTGGAGCGGAGGAACGCAAATTATCTGTAGCTGAACTCGTCGGAGGCAAGAGAGTTGGTAACGTTCCTACGTGGAAAAAATTTAATGAACTTTGTTGTAGCAATGACTTGTAATTACCGCGTTTAGGACGGCCCTGAAAATACTCCGGGCTGTGATGTTTACGAAACAATTATTCTGCCGTTGGGGTGAGTAAAACCATAAATACTTTACTTCATAAGATGCCTCATTCGCCTTAGTGGCAAAGTCGGTGGCAGCAGCTTAAAAAATTTAAGTGTAGTCACTAAGCAGGTGACGACACTTTTTTCCAAAGCATCAGTGACTGTGTTTCCTGGACTTGAATTCCTGCGAACAGCAGCTACAATCCCCTGAGTAATCACAACCTTCGCTGTCATGAAAAAACCCTCGTGTGCGCTTGGTAAAATTTGTAAGCACCGCACTGACACCTTAGGATCCTCTGGAGATTGTATTCTCCATCTAATTAAGGCTGTGCAGTGTGCATGGAGCATTAGAACCACGTTCTTCGTAGAGCCACACACTAGACAGCAGAAAATACAAGACACGCCTGGTTGCCGAGCCCTCCACGAAGTCTCCTTAATGAGTTAGCCTTTACTGCTGGCCGATTTCTTGACAATTCTTTCATGTACATCTGCATCCCGTACACATTATAGATATCGCATTGCAAACATTGAGGCTGCCATGCAAGTGCGCGCAGGAGTGTCCTATTGGACGACTCCCAGTGCTATAAAACAACTAATGAGACAAAAAAGGCTGCACACAGCCACCTCTTGCGGCCGGTTATTGCACTGCAAGGCGTTCAATATTGAGGTAGAGCAGTTCTTCATGTGTCACATTGTCTTGCGCCATGGTGCCCCATCCATTGTTATCACAGACAGAGGAACGGCGTTCCACGGCACAGCTCATGGTCGAAATTTTTCAACTAAGCAACACCAGGCATCGAAAGACGACCGCTTACCATCCGCAGTCCAACGGCCTTGCGGAGCGACTAAACAGGACCATCACAGACATGATCTCTATGTACATCGACGTCCAGCACAAAACATGGATTGTATCTGCCTTAGGTGACCTTCGCGTATATACCGCCGTACAAGAAACAACGCGCTTCACATCCTTTCGCCTCGTCTACGGCCGCGAAGTACAGACGATGCTGGACGCTATGCTTCCGTGCCACGGACGCCGTGCACCTAACTACTGACGCCGAAGAGTTTGCTCAGCGCGCTGAGGAGGCTCGCCCACTCGCGCGGCTGCACCATCGGTGAGCAGCAAGTCTCAGATGCACGGCGCTATAACATCCGTCACTGGCAAGTGCGCTACAGTCCCGGAGACCAAGTGTTGGTGTGGACCCCTGTTCGCCGCCGTGCCTTTGTGAAAAGTTGCTCAGCCGGTAGTTTGGCCCATACAAAGGTGCTGCGCCGCATTAGTGACGTGAACTATGAAGTCGTTCCAGACAGTGCGGTGCAAACACGGCGTAGACAACCACCTAGCCCTGACGTAGTTCACGTCGTACGCATGATGCCCTACGTTGCGCGTTCGTGATTTTTACCGCTCCCATTTGCACCTCATGCACTTACCTCTCTGTTCTAGACAGGTAGAGAATGTTTCTAGCTACGCTGCTGTAGCTATCACTGGGTTCTGTGCGCGAGCATCTTCATTGAGCGTGTTTTTTCCCTTTCCCACACCACTTCTTGAGCATCGAGCCACGCTCTAAAACTTCCAACCTCGTAAAACACATGAAAATATACGGTGAAACCGATAATTCAGTCACTTCCATAAAATTTTGACGTGGCCCCTGCGGCTATCAGTCGAACTTCACTGCAAGGCACCCGCGTAACTCAATGAGCAGATTTTAAAAGAAAGTATCGTGCAACAGGTCTCCGGAATTTCGAAGTTTTATTGCGATAGCAATTATATGGACACTTCAACCGGATTCTTTCTGCGTCGCCGTCGTCGTCCGCCGTCGCCGTGAGGTTCCCTATAGATAAAATCTTCGCCGCGCGCCGTATGCCCGGGCGGAAGCGTGCGGGGACGCGCGCTAATCACGGAAAGCGAACGCACTCAATCACCCACGCGCAAGCAAGGAAACGGGAAGCCAGCGCCGGGGGGGAGCGCGGCGGGGGGGTGGGGGGGGGGGGCGCACTTTTACTCTGCCAACCAACCGCGCTCGGCGCTCGACCGCACCGTCTCTTATCTCCACACGGCCTCTGACCTTTATGCGCCGTGCATTCGCCGCTCAGTTTCCGTTGCAGCGATAGACCGCACGTACCTTCGCCCGCTGCGGCATATGGGCTCGCTGCCAGCGTTTTGACAGTCGTTGTCTGCAGTCATTCAGTGTGATCTATTCATGTTTGTTTGTGCGCGCTCACACCACGCTTGTTCATTCAGTTAGTAATAGTCGGGCCACATTTTCCAACGCACGCTACACATGCAATGCTGCCCGGATCGGCAGTGCAGCACTACAGGTGTGTCCCTTCACACGGCGCTGCCCACGGGAAGCGCTTCTCATCAACACCACCGTTTCACACGCGCCTTCTCGTGGTCATTCGAGTCTCTCTTCATGTCGGTCTACTTACGCCGCAGCACACCTGGCTTACTTAATCAGCTCATGGTTACTACAAATTCATATTGCTACCAACAGCCGCTCACCTTACTTCGGATGACATGCCTAGTGTGCTATCGCATTCATTGCTTCGCCCTTGGCGAAACTGTGACATTTTCACTTAGCAACGTCGAGGGGGTTGCCTCGTAATAAAATGCGTATTGACGGCACTTGCGATGCTTGCTATACGGCACTTGCCTGCGCATGTAAATGTGTCATCCAACTCTTGACCGCTTTGTTATTTGAGAGCAACGATTATTTCCAGCAGGTGAAGACAACTAGGAAGTTCATCTTGCTTACCTTCATTTGCGCAACAATATAAATGCGCTGATCTTACCATTTGTCCTTGTCTCACGAGGCCGACTCGGTGGTTCGAATTCAATTCCGCCTGGCGGCGAGTGCGTGTATTTATGGTAAGCTCTGGAGTCTCCCCCGTGCATTGGCCGCGTGTTTTTGCGTCCTTTCAGTGGCGACAGAAACAATTACATCTAATTAATACAAACGAACAGGAGAAACAGAGAATACAAAGAAGGCACACAATTTCTAACGGGCCGCTTTCTTTGGAAAAGCGCTCATTCAAT
>NC_051155.1:70379621-70421020 GCF_013339745.2 Dermacentor silvarum
GGCGCCCCCCCCCGAATAAGCTCCGTTTACCTCCTATGGCGTCATGCTTGGCGTGGCAACGACTCCGTGTGTGCAGGAAGACGCCTGCTTGTTTGTTTTTTGTTTTTCCTCCTAATAAATGTTTTTCCTCCTCCTCCTCCTCTCCTCTGTGTGTGCACGCGACGCATTCATGGTCGAGTAGTGGCTTCTTTCTCTACCTAACAATAACAAAGAAGGCGCGTGGGTATTATGCAAAATATAAGCGATATTAGCGATATTAGTGTACATGTTTTTGCTACATGCGCTTTTAGCAAGCGACCCCCTCTGACCGACTGTACGACGTTCCGTGTGTAAACTGATTTCCTATAATTACTGTGGTTTGATATTTCGATTTGTTCGATTATTTAATTTTGCGTCAGCGCGGACTTTGTAACCCTCACCAATTTCGCCGGCAATAGAAATTTACATTAAAAGCAGCATGAGATATTTTATATTTAATAATCTAAGCTGTGTGCCGGAGATGAAAATCGCTGCAGACAGGGGCACCGACATTTTTACATAGTGTGTTTGCATATGCTTAGGAACGTTGATTAAATATGGCTTGGATACGTAGGTTTGCATTCTTTAAACTTTAAACGTAACAGCAGCAATTGATGGCAACGACCCATTAGCTTTCTAACGGTGGGTGCAACTGTAGTATGTGCACTCTGACCCGGCATGTAACAATTGCTATAAATTTGTGAGTGAATGAATGCTTTTTTCTTTCAGAACTATAGAAACTCATGATTTTACCCGAAGGATTTTTGAGACATACGAAAAGTCACTGAAGTGCATTTCCCCGCAGGTGAGAACATTGGAACCGTTCTCTTTTGAGCTGCTTGCTTACTATGTACCAAAGTTATTTTTTCGTCCACTTTCATTTCCCTTTATCCTAAATCACTTCTACACTTCAATTAAAAATTACAGAAACGTCCCCTATGATTTCCTTTGTTTTATTATCTCTTGGCTTCGTATGATTCTGACTAACAAAAATCGGCCCCTCGGTTCCCTTTCTTGTTCATTGTTAGCGAAAGCAGGCGAGGGTCGCGACCATCTCGATTACGGCAGATTTGATGCCTTCAGGTAGCATACAAGACTTTATTGGTCAGCTGCCTGCTCTGAAAAAGTTGACCTGTTACGTGCTACCATCGGTCAAATTCATTTCTCAGGCAAGATTCACATTCGCCGTCATGTCCTTGAGTGGCGCTGGCTAACACCTCCCAGTAGGGAGCCTACATGCAAGCGCCGTTTTGGGGTGGTGACAACCTTTGTAAGGGTACTTGCCGCCGCCAGCTAAATTGGCGGGTAACATTTTCCGCCAAATACAGTATGTGGGAATCAAAATGGCGAAAAGACCCGCCGACAGACCACGTTTCCCGCAACCGTTGGTGCCGTGAAACTAATTCAATTTTAAAAATAAACTTTGGCCTCAGCAGCCAGAGACCCATAGCGTGCCTGAGAGCAGTGCATGGCACGTCTGCGTTTTAGTTAAACAGACTTTTAAGCACAGTTTTTATTACAGCACACTTCGAAAAACACCCTTTATATCGTGTGTACAACTGGAAGGCAACGACAATGTTTATTGCAGTTCACATTCTTGGCGTGAGAAAATACTACCATGAGCACGCCACCGTGCCTTATAACTTGTTGCTCTTTATGCTATGGAAAAAATCAGTTGATGTGTTAAAATAAAAGGAAAAGGCAACTAGTATATTAAAGATGTGTGCAGGTTCCGTCTGCGCATTCGGGCAAAACTAAATTTAAGAAATTTAATAGATCGCGTGCCAAAATGGGACCACCAGAGCGCGAAAAAAAGAAAGCAGGAACGCGCCGTGTCTTCTAGCGAAATTGGGAATCAAAATGGCTACTCACCAAATTTGGCGGTAAATAGCGCTCAAAATTTCGGAGTTGTACCACCCTAAAACGGCGCTTGCATGTAGGCTCCCTACCTCCCAGGTTTATATCTCGTACACATAAATACCCCAGATTGTGGACGTGGCAACAGCGACCGCCATAGTAGCACAATTGGTAGTGGAACGTATGCATAATGCAGGGGTTGCGGCTTTTGTTCCCACAGGCGGCAAATTGTTTTAGATGCGAAGCATCCTATGGTCGAGGCTATCTCAATCCCTCCCTCCCTCCCTCCGCCGTGCGGCGTCCATACCCCTACTGCGCATACGCATCCTCCTCCCCTCCTCTCCTCTCCTCTCTGACGCTCCTCTCCTCTCCGGACTGCGCGACGAATGGCAACACCTGCGGCTCCGCGCGCGATAATGCGAAGCAGCTTAGGTTAGAGGCGCGACGATAGGCGCCCCAGAGGCACCGGCAACAGTCACCAACGCCGCGCGCATTCGGTGCGAACGCGGGCAAAACTCCGACGGCGTCGACAACAGTTCTGCGCGTTGCTGGTGCTGCTGCATGTCCAAGTTTATACAGCTGATAAAACTACCTTGAGTCGACCCCATGGCCGCTTCGCATACTATCTACTCAGGGTTCCCCTACGGGAAGATTGTGTAATTTTTTTTTCGTCCTCTTTCATTTCCACTCATGCTGTATCGCTTCTACGCATGAAATAAAAACTGCAAATAACTTCCGCTGTGCTTTACTTGGCTACATTCTTTTGTTCGCTTCATGTGGTTGTGATTAGCAAAAATTGGGTCCCTAAGTTCCTCTTATTCCCATTATGGTTGAAGAGAACCTCATGCGAATAGGATAGCGTTTTGACAAAGTAAATGTCGTTCTGGTTAAATTTCGCATATATAATAATGTCAAAATATGACGCTTTGAGCAAATTGAGCAGTAAGGAAAAGGAGCTACCAGAGTAAGCTGCTTTGCCGAGGAACGCAGTTGCACGAAGGTGGCACAAAATGTAAATGCGCCAGCACCTCATTTTTCTTGCTCTTGATTTTCCACGTAGTAACGGTGAAGAACACAGTAGCAAAACTGTGAATCATGAAGCTAGGCCGCGATTTTGTAGCGATGCCTTATGACCTATTTTGGAATAGTCTTATCATCCACCGCTCACGGCCGGCTGATCCCGTTGATAACTCGAGCGGACCGTTGCTCTGACCACTGACAAAGCGCGATAAGCGCGAAAAGGCATTGTTACTGTAAAGGCATCGGTACAAAATACCGGCCCTAGTTTTTTATTCGGCGAACCTGTGCCCACAAAAATAAATTACACTCGAAGCACAACGACAGCGGCGAGTACAGCCGGCGATCGTCGAAAATCTGATCTGCAGGTCAAGCGCGTCGGCTTTTGCGCACTACTCGTCGAACATTCCAGCGTAATCACTGGTGTCCCCGTGCCTTCCAGAAAGTACTAGACAATTCGTGTCAATCATAAAATCTGATTGCACAAAGTTCGGTGAGAACATACACAACAGATACAATCAACGATAACATTCGAGTAAGTTCCAAATCATGCTGGCACGTTTTGCGCTGAGCGAGAACTTTATAAGTTGTTGGCGGGTGAAATGCAGTCCCGGAAAAAGGATAGATAAGTACACGTCTCAATATTTCGCATATCATCCACCCTGATGTGCACCAACAAAACTTTGTCAGTCACAGTTCCGCAGAGTGCGTTGATATCCATTCGTGAAATGCAACCTTGAAAACTGTGCAATGAATAGAACGGGACATTGGGACAATACTGTATGGCAACACGGTTTGCCTCTTCAATTGAATTTTTTAATACTTTCGGCAAAGCATGCTTTCTGATCATTATATCAAGAGCAGGTGGCTGACTTTGGTATATTCGTCTACGTTCCCAAGTAACGCAAAATGTTGCCATAACGTTCTCTGAATGTGCACAAATGTCGGCGTATAACGTTGCCTACATGCTGCTAATGTCCTCTTTTTTGATCGCCACACAACGTTGGGTCGTAACGTTGTGGCAGCGTTGAGCAGCACATTCACGACGTTAACATAACGTTAACAGAACTTCCTGGCAACGTAATGTGGATGTTGCCTTTGTCACTTGAGCTTTCAGGCAACGTACGTATGTGACGTTCAAGCAACACTCAACTGACATTGCAGAATATTTGTAGACATGCATAACAGCAGTGCTGTCAGCATGACACGGCTGACAGCACCGCAAACCCTTAAATTTATATTTGCTTGACAGATAATTTACTCTAGTAGTTTTCATGTTGCATATGCATGAAAATGTGAAACAAGAATTAGTGAAAAACAGCGTTTATTACGTATATATCTTGTGTAGTTTACCAAGATATGTGTACCTTACCTTGTGGTAAGGTACACTATACACGTAAAATAATGCTGTTTTCACCAGTTCTTGTTTACATTTTCATGCATATACGACATGAAAACTACTAGAATGCATTATCTGTCAAACAAATATAAATTAAAGGGTTTGCGGTGCTGTCAGCCGTGTAATGCTGACAGCGCTGCTGTACGGGCAGCTCATCTGTCTTGCACTATATATAGTACCAACGCGCCTAAGCCAGAATCTTTAAAGTGTTTCACATGGTGGTTTGCCTGACTTGTCTTGCTGTTGTCCATAGCACAGCATATAAATGCTAACTGCAAGTAAAAGTGCACAATGCAAAGCTGCGAAGTGGTTCATAAGAACAATTTTTCATTTTGGCTATAACAGCAAGAGAAGCAGCATGCACGTCCAATGTGCAGAGGTTCTCGTATAAAGGTTCTCGCAGCAGGAAAGTAAATATATTCCACAAATGTTCATTTCCTTAAACATATCATTTAAGCTTAGACCACAGAAAAAAATCAGTCTTTGCTTCCGACTTACTGCTCTAAAAATCATGTGTCGGTAGCTGCATGTGCTTTCAAGAAATTGTATAATAGCCAACATCAGCTGCTAAGACCAAACGCTAGTATGTAGGAATTGTTTGTGCAGGAGGAATGTGGTGGTTGAATATGCACCCATGAATATGCATTGGTCCACCTTAAATAATAGTGAATGCCATAGACAAACCTGGTTATAATCTCAAACCATGCATTTATTTACTGTCTGCTTACATCATCCTGGCAAACAAATGACACATAACAGTAACTTAAACACTGATAACACACTGATAACACACTTAAATATATTTGCTATTAAACATCAAGGTCTTCTATCGCATATTAAGACTCTACTAACAGCTACAACTACAACACAATATATTTTGCTTTCCCATGTAGGTCAGACTTCGAAATCTTTTGCTTTGTGTCGAGTTCCCTTATTTCAATGGCAGAACACAATTTATACTTCTTAACAGCACAAATACTGTCCTCCATCACTTTGTAATGTACAACACAACACAGTAACACTGCGGTTGGATACTATCTCCTGCCAAGCATCCAGCCGGTCTTTTTGCCTAAGCTTGCAGACATGGCAGCAAGTGTGAAGTAGTCAACACAGCCCAAGGCGTAGAGTAACAGAAAGTCATCCAAGCACTGACTGCCAGCCATCACTTTTGCAGAGGATGGCCAGCAGCACAAGTGATGCACACATGCCTCCCTCGGTAGCTTCACTTGCATCCAGACCTCACTGGTTTCCAAGTCAATAATGCGGTAACCTGCAGAGACATCAATTACATCAAACTATAAAGTGCCATCTGAAACACTGAAGTAAGCCATGTTTACTGTGAAAACAGGCTATAAAAATGCTTACAAACAACTTAAGCTTCGCATAACTGTGAAACAAACAAGTGACTTTACACAGGAGAATAATGCAAAACATCAAAAAGCAAATTTCAGTAAAACCTAACCATTATAGCTATAAGTTTGGACACAAGAGCAAGGAAAGCACAATAAACAATACCCACAACTTCCTTTATTGCGCTAAGCAGTTAAGACGTTAGTATCAATATATTCCTTTAACATAAAGCTTCCTTGCAATGCCACGGCTGCTTGTTACATCCAGTTCAGTCTTTGAAGAAAACAAAAATTAACAAATGATGTGAATGCTCTACCACGGTACCAAAACCACATTTCATTCGTGATGAAAGAAAGTTCGAATGAGTGAGTGATAAATTTGACTTGTTGGTACAACATATTGGTGAATTGCAGCACAGATATTGACGACAGAAATGACGAGACAATAGACGTGTGCTGACTTCCAACAAAAAGCTTTATTTTCAGCGACCCATGTTTATAGCCGTCACTCATCACATTGCACCTGCGCAATTCACACCCTTAGGTAGGTCAACTCTGTCTGATAAGTGTACAGATGCTGACACACATAGAGCTAAGTCGCGCAATCTTTTCAGCTTCAATAATTTCACGTGTTAGTTGATCACCGCTACTGCTGACAACAGTACACCGAGCAAACAATGGTTCACTGGCACATGAACTGCAACAACATGCAAGCCAACTGTCATGCACGTTTTTCTTGACATTATAGAGTGTTCTCTCAGCTGGTCATTGATACAGCGTCCTGTTTGGCCTATGTACTGTTTACCACAAGAAAGAGGGGTACAGTAATTCATGTTGCTAACATAGGTGACGAACGGATTTTTGTGCTTTTTGTTACACTTGTGTGCTGCCCTGAAACATTTCCTTTGATTACACAACTTTATAAGCTTCTGAGGTGCAAAGAAGACAACTTTAACTTTGGAACGATCTGCAGTTTTCACGATATTGTGAGACAGCTTATGAATGTATGGTATGACAGCCACTTTAAGTCGGTCAGATACTGGAGTGATCACATGGCAACCACTCGGTGCATGCGCTTTTCAGAGTAGAGGTCATGTGGTCACTGCATCTGACAGACATAAAACAGGCCGTCATACCCTACATTCATAAGCTCTCACAATATCAAGAAAATTGCATATCATTCTAAAGTTGTGTAATCAAAGGCAATGTCACAGCACGCCACACATATGCAACAAAACACCAAATTCCGTTTGTCACCTGTGTTAGCAATGTGGTTTATTGTATCCCCCTTGTGGTAAACAGTATATAGGTCAAATGGGACACTGCATCAATCACCGGCTGAGAGAACACTCATACAATGTCAAGAAAAATGTGCGTGACAGTAGGCTTGAATGTCATTGCAGTTCGCGTGACTGTGAACCGTCGTTTGCTCAGTGTACCGTTTCCAGCAGAAGCGGTGATCAACTAACACGTAAAATAATTGAGGCTGAAAAGATTTCGCGACTTGGCTCTGTGTGTATCAGCACACCTTCTGTACACTTGTCAGACAGTTTACTTTCTTCCTAAGGGTGCGAATTGCGCATGTGCAATGCAGTGACTGACAGCTAAAACATGGGCTTGCAAAAATAAAGCTTTTTGTTAAAGAGTTGCCGCATGTCTCTCGTCTTAACTCTTGTGTTGTTGCCTACATCTGCACAGCAATTCAGTGCCTGAACGACCAGCTACAACTACGCTACAGGTGTTGCATATCGGGAGAAGGGTTGAATATTGCTCTACACTGCAAAAGTTGCCGTTGCTATCCGCGGATGACGAATACGGAAGTTCTGGCCTTGAAAAAACCAAATTAGAACGCGAGCTTTTGGAAGCGGTGTTAACCGAAAATTCTGGACCTGATAGTAGGTTAGCGCCACTTCACAGGCACTTTTAAACAAAGAAATGCAACTCATGAGTAGCCACAAATAAGCTGGTTTGTTAATTCTGCTTTTGTTTCTTCTTAGACTACCTAAACGCGAAAAACTTTGTCACTCGATTCAACCGCTCGGCCAAAACCAAGCATGAGAAGATGATTTTTTTCTCCTCAGGGGTACCACATTTCGAAAGATATGCATCAAATGCATCTGAAAAGTTAATCATTTCGGTGCAATACATGCATTGTTACAAACATTACAAAAACTTGAAAAAATGTGAATGATACTTACTACCCACAGCTTCCAATTTATCGGGGCTCAATGTCGGCTTCTCAACAGCATTGCCGTCCTTCAAGCACCGACAAGGAGCCCCTGTGATACTCCTACACCGAGCGCCAGGGCTCCCCACATCAGTTATGTCAGCTTTTTGCAGAACAGGGAATCCCGGCGATGGCACTGGAGCAGGCCCCAGTTATCGTTGCCAATGTATACAACATTTCCTAGGTGTACCTGCAATAAAAGATGGCAGAGACACATTAAGACAGCTTGCGTGTGGGAACGTGAAAGCACCTTTAGTCAACCAAATGGCTTCAATGTGACGTGCACAGTGTGACACGCACTAGGCACACCTTAAGTCAGCCAGAACCAAAGAGCTGCCGTGGCGTAAGGGAAGCGTGCTCCTTTCACACTCCAGGTTCTATTCCTACCCAGTCTGCACAACTTTCTTATTAAAGCAATTAATTTGCTTTGTTTACATGAACCTACCTAAATTTCACATTACTCCAAGCGTTTTGATGTGCTTTTATTGCTTGTGCAATAGGCCATCGGTTTTATGTCAATAAGTGCTGGTAGCAAAAAGAAATATGTCTAACCGTGCGATAAATGTAACCGGAAATGGCAGGTACGTCCAGTGGCATTAGTGTGGGGGCTGCACACAAAATTATATAGCTTACCCTGTTTCAAATTTATTTTAAAGAGCAGTTTCAGTGAGCCCAAGTAGAGTCTTTCAGCTTTTTGCAGTGCAGAAACAGGTACAGTTTGTGCCAGCCAACCAGATGAGCTCTCCTAGTAACTGTCTCTAATCACCCTCTCAGCAATTAGTGGTAGCCAAAGTATAGCTTGTATCTCTACAACTGACACATGTCCCATTTCCTTAATGTGGTATTCGTCACTGATTTTGATGGTCAATTGGTTGCCATAGAGGAACAATCGAAATTTGGCGCGCAGCACCAGTCGTGTCAGTGCATTGTCAAGTGGCACGAACATATTTCTCCCTTGAGTGAATTATGGTGCTCTCCTGGGCACATGTTGAGGCACCAGCCAGTCTGCCCCATGTACATTTGACTGAATATATACATGATCAAAGGAACAGACTATGCTACCCCTGACGAACACAAGACAAATTGGGTTGCATCTTTACCTCAGCAAGCCTCAATTCTCATGTGGACTGCTATGCACGCACATTTCCAGCGAAAAATAAAGTAGGCAGGATATGCACGACAGTTCACAAGTGAATTCAGAAAGGCGAGCAGGCAAGGGAGGTTTGCTTGGTTAAAGATACCACCAAATTTGTCTAGTGTCTATGAGAGGCAGCTCACTGTATTTTTTTCACAACTGGTCAAATGTACACAGAGCAGTCTGGCCGGTAACTAAATGTGCCAAATAAGTTCCCATATTTCACTCAAGAGACCAGCTTGCTCATCCAGTTTGGCCGTGCATTGCCGCGATAGGACTTCAGGCTGAATTAAGATCATCTGTTTTCACCTACGGTGAAAAATTGACACGAGAGATCAGTGAGGCATACCACATAAACAAGACATGCGAGCCAGACCCCATGATCAATTCATGAAATAAAAGGCGTCCTTTCTAGATGACAAGTGATTGAAGTTAGTCTGCGCCCATATTTACTTTCCTTTTTACACAAATATCATTTATTCTGATTTTATGCCTTTATATTACAACTTACGCCTTCCCTCTGAACGAAATTGTGCACAACATAAGCACACATCCAGTGTTGCTATTTTTAATCCTTCCATCAAAATAAATGGTCAGTTAGCAGCAGTCATGTTGTATGGTACCCTTTTCCTCCCCATGTAAATTCTATCCTGAAAAGTTACATGAACTGACTGGCAAACTCATACGTACACTACAAATTTCACCTAGCAAACACGGCTGGTTCTTAGAAAATGCACAAATACGGTGATAGGTATCTGTTGGCATACTGTAGCAATAGTAAGTGCCAGTTAGCTTCAACACTAGACAGTTTTAGTATAGCATATGCAA
This sequence comes from Dermacentor silvarum, assembly GCF_013339745.2. NCBI lineage: Eukaryota > Metazoa > Arthropoda > Arachnida > Ixodida > Ixodidae > Dermacentor > Dermacentor silvarum. The sequence goes on from NC_051155.1 coordinate 70,389,452, forward strand.
CTAATAGCGTACGCCTATACGCTATAGTACAGCGTACGCTAAACAGCACACATTTATTAGTTTTAGTTGGCCTGCGAGATCTTCCGATCTCAGAGGCCATATGCCATCGTCGCACCTATCTCTCGACTTCACTGACAGGTGGCGCTGATATATGTCGGTTTCCCTCGTTAGGCTTCGTGTCGTTCAAAATGAGAAGCGATCTCGAAAACTCCACAAGGTTAACCATATTACACTGTTGTCAAAGCGGCCTGACGGTAAGCGAAAGTTGCTTACACAGTCATTTTCTACGAACGAAGCGAATTCTGCAAAAGCCACGCCAAATTCAATTCGAAGTGGGCAGCGGGGACCACCGCCATGTTTAACGTAAACTACGCAAACCACGCACAGACGGTAATGCTAAATCTGAGAAATAGCATGCATACGCTAGAGGTCGGATAGCGTTCTGCACATGCGCAGTGATGACCCACTATTTTATATCGTACGCAATGACATAGCGTACGCTAAACTAAAACTGTCTACTGCTGCAATACTTCAGCTGTCAGGCATCTACAGTGCTTATGACACCACAGAAGTGTAAGTGCACAACAAAAACAAGTGGCGCATCAACCATAAATTTGACTTGAGAGTAGTGACAACATAGACCGTTTCGTGTAGCTAAAACACTAGCCAATATGTAGAAAGTATATGCACAAGTATACATACCTATAGATATTTGCCTACCTAACTTAAAACTATAAGAGTTGCAGTGCATATGATGCTTATTCTAGACACTGGTATTTTTGACAAAAATACTCTTAGAATCAGATATAATGCTTTTTCAATTCATCCAGCCAGTAAATGAAGTCGTACACATATCATTACAATTTGGACTTGCAGGTTGAACATATTCTGACCTGAGCAGCGCCAAGCAGAATGAATAGACCGAATGCCCACTGTGCTGACCAAATACACAGGATGAAACAGAAAATATGGAAAGGGACCCCAAAGTATTAGAAATACTTCTTGACAGCTGTAGAATTAGGGCTTGTTGGTTGATTGTCACTATTAAAATTACACTAAAGCCAATAAGACTGTTCTGTATGGTGTAGTTGAAATCAAATTCATTTGACGAGCAACATTGCAATAACCAGCAAACATGGCAAGAGCAAGCAGACATGTGCGAAATAGTGTGCTTTTTTAATAATAGAGCATCAATACAATGAACTACCTACCAGTTAGCTATGTGTTCTATGCTGTATTGACTTGAAAAAAAGAGAAAAATAATGCAACGGGACATAGACTCGCAACTCCTACAATGCCTACTTGCATGAATAGGGATAGCTTGCCAAGAATATTAAAAAATGGGAGAGAAAAAAGCAGGCTTACTAGAAAACACTTCAGAACTGTAGTAACTGCAGCACAGTGAATACTGGCCTTAATGTATCATTTCAAGAAGTTTGAGCTCATCAAATGTGTATTTTCCAGTGGCAGTTATTTTTGGAACAAGACAGAAATAATCGTGAATATGAATGTTAAACAATGGTAAGCACACTGTGTGCTTACACCTATGACATATCTGGCCCATTACACTTTGAATTCTTATATGCACAGAAGCTGCACAAGAGTGTAGTGTAAACACTAAAAATTCGGAAATAAAATCCTACAGCATAGGAAACAGTTTCAAAACAAGAAAACGAAAATGAAAAGTAATAAATAGTGTGTACTAAGCAAAATTAAAATGTAACTTGCAGCCAAGCGATTGATGCAAGAAAAAATACTTAACATCAGGACATGTTAGGTCTACTTTTATATAGAACACAATAAGGTGTGCATAACAGCTATGAACACAAATAAACAGCAAGTTGCATAAATATTTGGCCTATTTAGTAAGCTGTGTTGACTAATGTCGATTAACTTATCCACAAATGATACCAAGATGCTACTTTTTGGAACACGTACACTAAATACATACCTGACCCGACCATCCAGATTATACGTTGCACTACGGCAGGCATAGCCAAGGGGTCTGGTGGCTCCTCCGTTATGTAGGCACTGTTATGGGTCACAGCCTCGCCACTATAAAATAAGTTCTGTGTTAACTTATAGCAGTGGCACACAGCTTTATAAAGCTGTCAAATTGTCTAGACATGCATGGAGCATCTAAATATAGTCACAAAAACAATGTTTGCATTATTGCAGGGTGGCAACAGAGCACAAAGTAGAAGTCACTGATGAATGTCTTGATAATGGGGACCCTTTGATCACAGTAAAATTATTGACACGCAGCAGCACATAGCAAAGAAATGTTTGTTTACAAAACAATTCATTTTTTTTCATGACTCAGTTTAACTTTCCCCTGTCATGTTTAGTTACGTATAAGGTATGTCAAAACATCTTGTCTTAAAAAGTAAGTTGGACTAGTAGCAAGCTGTGATTGCTTAAATTTTTTTTCTCTAAAGCTGCCGTAAACCGAAAACTTCGTAAGCAGATATTATTTACAACGTTGAGGCAAGGAAACATGGCAAGGAAACAAGTTTTCTTGGACAAGTAGATATGAAACAAGTTTCCTTGGACAAGTAGATATGAAACAAGTTTCCTTGCCATGTAAGCAAGGAAACGTCATTGCAATAAGAATCGGTAAAGAGGCAAATGAGTCATTATGCAACTTCAGGAGAAAAGCGGGAGCTCACGCGCCGCACGCACATGATGAACACGATTATTTTCGAACGTTATATTTCTCATCGGAAGAAAACGTTTATCAAGATTTTCAATTTCGCATCGAAGCACTAAACTTGCGTAACTAAGCTCTGACAACCAGCGTTCAGCAAGCATCAGCACAGGTATCACTGTTGTCGCGGGACTTCTATTTCATACGCTCGCGCACGCTATGCACACACGAGAAGCTCACACAACACGCGCGTAGTTAGCCAGCACGATTACTTACCTTTTGAATGGTACGACGCGGTCGCGAAGCACTCTCCAAGTTGCCGGTGCTGCGTCGACGATGTTACTCCCCGCATACATGCCGCTGCGTAGTGGACGAGCTGAGGCGCGCTAACACACATTCTTTGCGACGTCCACCCAACTTTCCAGAACGAGAACAAAGAAACCGTACTCCACGGCATAAAATCGTTGGGCCACATTTGCCTGGCGCGCCACGCATACGGCGAGTTTGCAGCGTGACACAAGGTATCTTCAGGCACTTCTGTGCACGCTAACTGCGACCTACTTCATAACAGCAAACACAAAAACACACGATCAAGCAAACGCGACGCTCGTAGCACCCCGCACATACGACCGCCATCACAGAACACGGAGGAAAAACAATAGCGCCACCTGCATACTTGTGAGAATGTTGTGGCCTCTGTGATGACAAAAATATTAACCAGTACACTCGCATACTAAAATTTTGTGCCGGGTTACACACAACTACGTATAGATGTTGCGAGACAAAATAACTGTAGAACAATCTATATTTTACACTATAGTTTGGCGTAGAAAGAAATTCTAAAACGTATTTTACCTTTGAATTGCTTCCGCCATCTGCAGACAGCATAAGCATGGCCTTCGAGATCAGCTTCGGTTATCCTTATCAAGCCGTCGCTGTGGCCTGATTTGAACGGTTTGGGCTGTCTCGAAGCTGTCTCGAAGCCAATCCATGACGTTTAGCGATGCTGCCTACTTTTCCTACGCCGTCACTTAGTTTTAGATAACTTTCTGATGTCGTGAACACGAATTGTTGCCTCAGGAATTGTTGACACGATATCGGAGGTACAGATGTGCAGTGTTCGATGTTTTCGTGTGCGTTGTAACTGTTTCAGGTGGAAAGGATCAAATTCACGAGGGTTGATAGCTCGTGTGGCGCAGGTTACACCCGTATCGTCCGCATTTCCTTTCGTGTCGGTGTGTTGAATGTGCGCGGGTTTTACTCCTGTCGTCCGTACCTTCTGTGTTTATCGTGCGGCTCGCGAAGATTCCTCCTAAAAAAAAACATGTCTGCTGCGTGCATGTGTCCTGTGTGGTGTGTGAAACAAATGTGCGCTGGTGTACGGTGTGTTTGCAGCCCTATTGGTGGCTTATAGTCCTTTGCTCTAGTGCCGTTTCTATGATGTAAACTATACTTGAACTGAAAAAAATGCACTGTTCTTTATATGGACAAGTAGATATGATCTGTGTGTATCCACTGTGCAGTGTGCATGTGTTCGTCATTTTTATGCAGCTCGTATCATGGGGCTTGTGCCTATTCATGATGGCCCTTGCTTAATGTTTCCACTTTTAGGGGCATGTGGCGTGCAAGCAGTCACAAAGTCTTGTGCATTTGGTGTGGAAGAAGGGAATACTTTTATGCGTAACTTTGTCTACTATAGGTGAACCGTTGCAACAATTAGCATTTTTTCCATGTGAATGCTTCTGCCATTTGATATAATTTGTAGCAGATCTTATCTGTGGAGAAGCATAATAAACATAATTTAACATGGTGTTCCTTAGAAGATATTAAGTACTGCATAACCACTATACATCTCCATACCTCACTGTATGATAAAGATGAATGTTCAGTTGAAAATTACAATATCTTATAGTTGCATGAACGTATACATGCGAAATGCTACAGCAGCCTGGCATCACATTAATGTCAATATTGGTGACATCCGGCAACGTTCTGGGAACGTGCTGTTTTGTAACGTTGCTACATTGATACCATTTACACGTTAAATTGATGTTTACACGCAACGTTGACACAACGTGGGTGTCAGGACGTTGCTGTGACATTTATTTATGACATCACTTGAACGTACAGCTGGCAACGTACATTCAACGTTGAGGTTGGCTGTTTAACGTTGCCTGACATTTGTTACAATCAGGCAACGTTTACGCTACGTTCTGTGTTACTTGGGTTCGTATCCTCGCTGTATACGTTGAGACGTGCTTCTTCTCACCAAGAATTGACCGCAAGTGGCCATTCTAAAATGTGATTTACTTACCGATGAATAAAGCTTCACTATGAGTAAATAGTAACACCAATCCAGACATTTTGTTCTCAGTCGCTATACACATAATTGCACATGTCGAAGCAGGGAAGGTAGTGCTTTCTTCTCCGCTCGTGTGAATCATCAGCTCAGATGCACTAGGTTATATATTCACTCACGAGTCAAGTCATATTTGGAAAAAAAAAGCGGCGCTAACAAAGACCTGTACGAAGAATTAAGGTATAGGTCACACACAAGAGTCACTTCTTCTGCCGTTACCTATAAAACATCAAGCAAACTCGTCCGGCTACAATGCTGTACATTCAGTAATGTGGCTACCGCGCATTACTGAATGTATTCTTAGTAGACTATATTGTGGTACTGAGCATGTAGGTGAGTACCTTGTGCATAGACGGCGCTCGCCCTTGCACGGCAATGCTTGTAAGACATTGTTCCGCTGACGTGTTGATGCGATTTGCGTGCAGGACAAGCCGTTCAGTCCAAACAATAAATCATTGGCTTCTTGGTCTCGGTCACGGTGTAAGATATATACTCTCTTACACCGTGGTCTCGGTCAATGCGGGTTAAACAGTCACACAGCGTCTACGGAGGCACACGTAAAACCTGGAAGAAGCATTGGAAGCGTCATTACTTCCCTGGAGGCACGTAGTTCGTTATTTGTATAAAAGACATGATTTGCCTCTATGGACATGAATTCTCTCGCACCGGTGATCACGTGGTCGCGGCGAAAGCATTTTGATGGCGGTGGAATAGAAAAAACGCTCGTTTACGGTTCTGTGGGTGCACTTTATAGAACCCCAGGTGGTAAAAATTATTGCAGAGCCTCCGCCTTCCTCTCCCACAACCCACTAGGGCATCCCCATTAACCTACTGTACAGTGTCCGGACATTAAACCCTGTCATTTTGTTAGATTGTTTAAGTGCAAGTCGATACGTGCAAGTGTGAGTGTTAGCAATACTGATTCTGAGAATAGATAGTGCACAGGTGCAGTGAAACATGCCCTCGGGCTGTCAGCTGCCTTCTAAAATATTTTACTTTCGTGAATCGCGCTGAAGCTTCTGGAAGCAAGACGAAATGAAATTCTTGACTTGGTAGCTTTTGTTTCGACGTCAGCCTTTGTCATTAATTAAACTGAGAGAGTTTCACGCCCCAGCATAGGCCAGCAAGTTAGTAGCTCCATCGCACCAGTTTTAACACCGCATACCAAAATATACAGCCAACAACCAAGTCCTGTACAGGTCTTGGCTGTTGGCTGTGGGGCGGTTGGGTGGCATTTAACGAGACTACTAAATCTATTCTTCGCAGCGATCCAGTTTGCTTGTGGCACAGCTATAACACTCAATCAGCATTAAGTGGCATTAGGGCTTTCATTAGTGTTGACTTTTTTGGTGCCGCATTATTCGGTTTCAATTAATGCCTGCATGAATTAAACATAATTTCATTCTTCATAAAGGGGAAACGGACGACAGGCGAAAAGTTACAATCATGTAGCCTCAGTCTGCCTGTGGCCCCATACAAAAACTTGGCGTCACAGTACCGAATCACCCATGAAATTGAAAAGATTAAATCCCATATGAATTAATACGCATGCACTTATAATAGACAAAGGTATAATCATTATGAAACTTTAGCAAAGGTAGCTATATAAAATGCCATCTGTTCAGCAACTGCTGATTGGATAATCAAGATCCGATTAATTGAGTTTCTTTTTCAGCCCGTAAGCCTCGCGATAATGAGGAACGACTTTCTTCTTCACTGCGAAGCCGAGGACAGTGTGCTCAGAGCAGCATTGCCGAAGCAGGTGGAAATCAACACCTTCGGTCCAGATTTCGGTGCACGCTCACCTGTAGTCCAGAAGCTTCAAATGTGAGTACATAATGCCAACGCATAATTCTTCCTCTTATAGCGGGTAAACATAGTATTTGGTTCTGGTCGGTGGGCATCTGCCTCTCGATACTCCGAACTGGCCGCTCTCTGCGGGCTGTGACTATAGAGTCGAGCAGCTCGGGAGTGTCTGCTCGCTCTTGCTGCTCCTCCACTCTCGGCCCTGCTTTAAAGCCTTTCACGAAAACAGGCGTCTAGTTCGTGCTGCAGCACGGCAAGTTCCTCAGTCTCTGCAACATATGACTTGCCCAACATGCCGCGCTGAGAACAGCGGCAGACACAGGTCCTGGTTACACCGAAACAGGCGTGCCATTGGTCAACAGAGGCAATTAATTCGATTGCATAATGCCGGCGATCGAAATTTCTGCTTGATGGCGCTAGTATGGTGCATTCGTGGCCGCAGCTATTTCATGAGCGCCGCTGCAAGGCTGAAACATGAGCATCTTAGCCGAATTGATGCCCTAGATGGCGTGAGTGTCTCAATATATAAGCAGGGCTATGTAGCGGCCTTGAGCATTGCGCAACAACTTTTTCACCATCTGCACCATGCGCTCTGCTTCGCCGTTAGACTGTGTATAGTTCGGGCTGCTTGTAGAGTGCCGTATTAGGCGAGAACATGGCAAAGTCATTAAAGTGGAAGGTTGTCAGTACGTAGATTCGACGGGATGCCATGACGGCCACAAATATTCTTGAGGACTTGGACGACGCGCTCCTATTGTAGCATTCACGGTGACCACTTCAAGATAATGAGAGTAGTAATCTACCACCACATGATAAGTCTGTCCTTTTACATGGACCAACTTGGCACCCAGCCCATCCCAAGAAAGGCTTGGAAGCTCTGTGATTTAAAGAGGTTCGGAGGATTTTCCGGGTATGATGCGCTCTGTTCACACTGATTTATGAGAGATGCGATCTCTGCACTGATCCCATCGTACCATTAACTAGCTCGCGCGTTGCACTTGTGCCTTAGTGGCCTTCGTGAATTAGGGAACAGGGCTGATGGGACAGCAATCCGGAGACGTTTTAGCAGGAGATCATCGTAAACTGAGAGTTTATCCGACGCTCTTGCATGCTTTGTTAGCTGCAGTGGCAGCTATCGTTTTTACACCGAAGCTGCATATGGCGCCGCCGGCAAATTTTCTGCGTCCATGTGTGTACACTGTCCAGTCGACAAAGAAAAAAAAATTTCGTCTCCAAAGTTAGTGTAATTTTGAGTTCGCGCATAACACAATTATGTTTTCTCGTATGTTCAAATTACAAGTCGATGCTGTCAAGTCTGCAGGTTGTACGTAAGTCGTACTTTACAAATTTTGTGACGCACCTTACTTTGAGAAATCAAATTCGTTCAATAAATCACTTGCGTCAGGCCTTCCAGGGTCTGCTAGAATGAGGACATATGTTGCACTCTGGCACAAATAAGTGCGCGCGTGAAGAACGTGTGCACGCGATGTATTTGTCCTTGATTAGTGGGCGCTATCTCCGTTGCATCGGTCGCGCAGAGTGTGCTGCCACCGTAATCGACATCAGCGCAAGACTGGTAAAAAATTACAGTGACGTTCACGTCGAGAACGCGGGTTACGCGCAAGCATATGCACGCCGCGAACGTGCACCGCGGCGTCGAAGCACCAACGGAAAGGGCGCGAACGAGGTCGTGGACCCTACAGTGATCTCGACGGTGCGATGCCTTGCGGTGGTGGCGCTTGTGTAACGTCGGCAACAGCTTCGCTGTGCATCCACTTTCACAGGGTGGAAAGGAGGCGGCCGTTTTTTAAAGCTATTGTGACGCATAGTTACCAGTGCATGACACTCTCTGTCGTGTACTTGAGCCGCCTTAAGAAATTTTAGCTCAAGTGCTGTTTCTTCTAATGAGTTCTGATATACGTTGGCAGTGAATACTTCAATCGTGACAAATATTAGTTGACGTGTTAGCAGGATTTGTGGGAACACGATACCGTGCATCATCTCTGACAAGTTTTTCAGGAACGTATATCATCTAAAAATGGTAGCCCATAATTTTCGGCATCAAGCGTTGGACGTGGGAAGGCAGAGCGACCGCGTTCATCGTACTGAATAATGGTGCGAGAGGCAGGGGACTTGTTTGCACATCGAATACCAGCCCTCGCAGAAACTCGTCGGATCGTTATATTGCCCATTTTACAGTCAAGGCTCATTTTTCAGTTTGGTTGAAGCGTACTTCTGCCGCGGCTAAAGACCGAGGAGCGAATGCAATACGCCTTTGTTCACTTGAGGGATGAGTTTGGAGCCCAACTTCTTGAAAGCTAAATGAACTTGCATCTGCCGAGGCAAATGCCGGGTATTGCGGATATAAAATAGTTCGAGTGAGTATCTCCTTTATTTTCCTAATACCACTTCCTGCTCGTGGGACTATGTCCATAAAGCGTTCTTGCTGAGGAGCACACTGGAGGGAGGAACTATTATCTCTGATACGCGCAGAGGGAAGCACACAAGGTGGCAGCTAAAGCCAGAGCTAAAATCCACCTAACCCCTGCCGCGTCAGTCGGCGCGTTTATTTCCTTTATAGCTCGGCGCTTGCGGATCGAGGCGGATATTTTTCGCCCGCACCACATCAAAGAAAGAATATTTACTTTGACGAAACCAGCAAATTTTCTTATTTAACGTGATACTTGCTTCCGAGTAGCATCAAGGCTTGCTGCAGTTGGGGGTCGTGCTCTTGCGAAGTGCGGCCAAAGACAAGGATATCATCAATCCTGCACCCAGCGTCCTCCAAGGTCTCCAATATCCATGTCATCTGCTTCTGGGCAAAGTTAGACGCTAAAGCGATGCCGAAAGGCATCCTACTGAAGCGGTAGCACCAAAATGGAGTGATAAATGTAAATTCTTGTGATTCCTCCTCGAGCCTCACTTTGGTAGAAATCAGATGCAGAATAAGCTTGGAGAACGCGGTGGTAAGATCCAAGATCAAGGGCTTGGTAACCAGTGGGAAAAAATTGGCACTCTCTCAAAAGCATCTAGTTTTACCTTTATGAGGTAAAACTAGCTGCTTTTGTGGCGGCCAGTGGCTCAAGGCACGACCAGTAAATCGGTGCACGACAAATTTGGTGTATCGACTATGCGAGCCTTGCCTTCTTTCTGCAGCTTCTGCAACTTCTGGCGAAACACCTCTCGTAGTGGAATTGGAATACGTTGTGTGACGCTCATAGACAACGGAACTGCATTTAATTTGAGTTGGATCTTGTATTCTTGAGAGAGCGAGAGAGAGAGCTGAAGCCTTCAAATAAGCTTACTCTCGTTTTAAAAAACGGTTTCCTTGAGGAGGAACCTCATTCTTAGAAGGTGCTTTGCCTTGGGCCATCTTCTTATTCGAGGGCAGCTAGTCGATAAACATGAGCACATGAACTGCCTTGATCACTGGAAAACCCAGAAAGTAGCCCTGACAACGACCACACTACGTACCACGTTGAAATGCCTTGCTATGGAAGAGTTGCCATAAATGAGCTGAGAACATCTAGTGACTGATGTTCTAGTCCTCCGAGAATGTTCGCAACCTTATGAGTGATGGCGGCAGAATAGGCAAAGTGTTCGAGACTGCGGAAACGTCTGCTTGAGAATTTACTTTCATATCATCTGCGTATTTGTCGACCGCGACTTCCACGTACTTGGCGTCCTCTAAGCTATGTGCAGCGTATAGCTCCAGCATATTAACTTTGGATACCTCCCTCTTCGGGGAACTGCAAATGTCCGCTAAATGGCCTTTTTCTTGTAATGATGGTTTTCCGAGCTACGGACAAAGGGTGTTAGCATGCGGGGCGCGGCCGCAATAGTCGCAGGAGCCTGTACTGTGTCATGTCGTCACGAGTTACCACGTTCTCGACGCGGTCGTGGGCCTCACGTCTGACCTCATGTGACATCGCTTCAATGCGCCGAAGCATACTACGCTGTTTTCCAGTGTCTTCAGCTTGTCTTGCTTGGTTCCACGCATCCTGGAGAATTAGCTCCGGGTTACCGTGTAGTTCATCGGCGAGCCTTGTCTCGCAAGTAGGCAATGAAGCCAATGAGGCATTGTTCAGCTCCTGCCCATGGGTAGCAGCATATTAAATGCGAAGCATTTCTTGGCGAACATTTGCTACTTCGACAGTATCTATCTATCTATCTATCGATCTATATATCTATCTATCTGTCTATCTATCTATCCTATCTATCTATCTATCTATCTATCTATATCTAGCCATCTACGTCTTTGTGCTCTCGTGTTCGTTTCGTTAACTTGGTATGCACCAAAATTGGCATAATATGACAAGAGTATATGACGAACATAAATGATATGTCATGACATGCGTGTCATCTAGGTCATGAAACAGCCGATTACGTCTTGGTGCTCCAAGGTCGTTCCTTTAACTTGGTAGGTGCCAAAATTTACATAGTATGACAGGAGTGTCTGACGAACATAATTGATAGGTCGTGACATAAATGTCATGATATGCGTGTCATGTAGGTCATTAAAATGACACAGCGAAAAAGATTAATATTGAAAAACCACTGAAATTGGTTCTGACGTGGGCACTAAGTGAAGGAAACACTAATGGATGCTGGTCGAAGTCATAGTCATGAGCATGACTCTGCAAAATAGCAATGACTCAGCGAAAAATAATTAACACTCAAAAACCACTGGACTGGGTTCGGACGTAGGCACTAAGTGAAGGAACACTAAAGGGTGATGGTAGAAGTCATAGTCATGAGCACGACTATGACTTCTGCAATTCGGTTGTATGCAACAGGCCATACAAGTACAAGTAGCCACGCTACACAGAACATACGACAATAGACGAGACAATTGGTACTATATACGCGGCACCATCCAAGCAATAACTGTACGATTATATTGTTCCGTTGTGAAGAGCTCACAGTGTGCGCGCGTTGCATACTGTAGGGTCTACAGTGTGCAACGCGCGCGCACTGTGAGCACACGAATCAGTCTTGGCCAAAGCGTGCATCTGCTGTACTGACTGCTAAATGCGCGGGTTTGAACAGCTCTGAAGCTTATGAACGCTAACCGGGGAGTTTAAGTTTATTTTCTGTCTTACAGGCGAGTAATACGATCTCTTGGCATCAGTATTACCGAAGAACAGGTAAGCCTACAATCCGGAATCAGATAATTTTCTATTCCCATGTTTAAGAGCCGTTGACAATGACATTTTTGTCTTACTTACGGAATTAACCTGCGGACAACTTTGTTTAGCTGAAACCTAATGTCAAACAATCGCTAGAACTTATGGAACTAGATGTGCCACCTGTTCCTCATTTTACAAGCATAAGGCGCAACTTCATTTATCGCTAGGACTTGTGGAACTAGATGTGCCACCTGTTCCTCATTTTACGAGCATAAGGCGCAACTCCATTTCGCAGGGCAGCAATGTCAGCGTTTAATAGGAGGCCTGAAGTACTTCTCGACCATGGTAAGAAAATGTTGCCGTCATGTAGAGAGGCTTCTGCGAACCTGCGAGTTAAATAATATTACACTGCGTGGTTTCTACAAATATCTACAAAGATTCCACAGCTACATTGATTCTCCAAATGAAAAGTAGAAAGTTAACTATCAAGAAAGGGGTCAGGCAAGGAGACAATCTCTCCAGTGCTATTCACTCCATGCTTAGAAGAAGTATTCAAGCCCTTAGACTGGGAAGGCTTAGGAGTGAGGATCAACAGCGAATATCTCAGCAACTTTCGGTTTGCAGTTGACAGTGTCTTATTCAGCAACAACGGGGACGAATTACAGCAAATGATTGAGGACCTTAACCGAGAAAGTGAAGTGTAAGAGTGGGGTTGAAGATGAATATGCAGAAGACAAAGATAATGTTCAATAGCCTGGCAAGGAAACAAGAATTGAGGATCGCCAGTCAGCCTCTAGAGTCTGTAAAGGAGTGCGTTTATCTAGCTCAATTACTCACAGGGGACCCTGATCATGAGAGAGAAATCTACAGAAGAGTAAAATTGGGTTGGAGTGCATATGGCAGGCATTACCAAATCCTGACTGGGAGCTTACCACTGTCGTTGAAAAGAAAATTGTACAATTATTGCATTCTACCGGTGCTAACATATGAGGCAGAAACTTGGAGGTTAAGAAAGAAGCTCGAGAACAAGTTAAGAACCGCACGAAGAGCGATGGAACGAAAAATGTTAGGCCTAACGTTAAGATACAGGACGAGAGCGGTGTGGATCAGATAGCAAACGGGGTTAGCCGATATTCTAGTTGGCGTTAAGAGGGGGAAATGCAGCTGCGCATGCCATGTGATGCGCAGGATGGATAACCGGTGGACTATTAGAGTTACAGAATGGATACAAAGAGAAGGGAAGCGCAGTCGAGAACGGCAGAAAACTAGGTGGGGTGATGAAGTTAGGAAATTTGCAGGCGCAAGTTGGAGCCAGCTAGAGCAAGACAGGGGTAATTGGAGATCACAGGGCAAGGCCTTCGTCCTGCAGTGGACATAAATATTGGCTGATAATGATGACGATGATGAAACAGCATGCAACAAGGAATTTACAATCTCGCAATCGGAAACAAAGCGCGCGCGTATGTGCTCTCGCTCACCCGTACAACGGAATGTGGCACACGCGGTGATCATCACAGAGCTAATTGGCGTTTGTATGGCAGCAGTATAGTGGTAATTGTATCGTATGGTTTGAGCTCGGACTGCTGTGCTGGGAGACCGAGGTTCGATCGCACCATCGGACATGTAATTTAGTTTATTTTTTATTGTGATAGCAATTATATGGACACTCCAAGCGCATTTCTGCCGTCGCCGTCGCCGTGTTGTTCCGTGTAAAGTCCAAGCACGATAACATCATCGCCGCGGGCCATACGCCGTACACTGCATGTGCGAGTGAAAGCTTGCGAGGGTCAGCCGACGATCGCGGCTCAATCTCGCGCGCGCGCGAGGGAGCACGGCGGAGCGGAAGCGCGCAGTCTTCTGTGGCGAGCGATACACGGGGACACCGTGCTTGTTAAATTAGTTAGTGAGCTTATGTTTGTAAGTTTATACGGCCGCTAAAACTAATAGTCTTACTTCGCATAGCTGTCTTCTAATTTGCTATCGCAATCGATTTTCCGCCTTTCGGGTGAAACTGCGACTTTCTTGAGTGCGAGTTATTCGGCAAAGCAGCAGCACCCAGAAGCCATGGTCAGGAAGGTCCGGGAGGGCTCGTAAAGAAACGCTCGCTTTATGAACAAGAGGAAAGGCTCAAGGCCATGACGCGTGATGACGACACTTTTGGGTAAACCCTTGCCCCCTTGCCATCCCCCCTCCGCCTCTGTGTACCTTTCAGGGTTCTAGTGGAGACGAAACGAGAGCGCAAGATACCCAGTTGTGCGATAGCAACCGTTAACTCCGCTTATACTTGAATGATTCGTAAAAAATGCCTTTCTTGAGATTCGTAAGACGATGTATTCCAATAGGGGGTTATTTCATGATCACTCAGAAAGCTGTTTCGTTAACTGGCTGTATGACAAGTAGACGCCTACGCGACTAAGGAGGCCCTTGCGCATGAATGTCGTCAACCACATATTCGTGTAACCTTGAGGCGTCTTTAGTCACTAGTGCAAGAATAGGGGAACTAACCCCTTCCGTGAAGAATTATGACATTCTATTCCTAAGGCCTCGAAATTTATACACTTTTTTAGAAGCGCAGCGGCGAACTTTGCAGAAATAAGTTCGGACCTGTAATATTATTATCGAAGGCTGTCTTCAGGGCAGTCTTCGTATTTACAAAAAATATTTATGGTTATTGATTGACGTGTTTGAGATGACGGCTGTACCACTGAATGAATATATTTTTGCAAGTAGGTACACTGGTTGTCATTGAGCATAGAGGGCATTATGACGCAAGGAAGAATACTAATTAGCTGCATTGATAATACAGAGCAACACGTCGGATTTCTCGTCAAACGTGGTTGGGCACTTCTTAAAATACAATTGTTTAGCAATAATTTCACAACTAAAGTGACTTATGACACTTATTAGGTGGCTACGTTTCCATTCACTTTACCATCCAAGTTTTCATTTTTCTGCCGTTATTATAGGATCATTCAAAAGTAAGTGACGTCTCCATATAGACAAACCATGAACTCGGGGACTAAAGTCTACTTTTCAGGCATCGTGGTAAAAAAAATTGTGCTGCTTTCTCTCGGATTAGTGAACACACGCTGACACAATATGAAATACGATCTGAAAGATTTACCCAATCTCATATTCTGTGTAGGTTCTGAGCATTTTCATGTGCAGAGGTCATTAGGACTTTGCCTGATTTTTTGCTTCGTGCACACTTTGAGTATCGAGCGCACGTCTGCGCAGTAGACACGAAGTCAAGGACGCTCACAAAGCCAGTAGGACCTCGGTAACCCAATTATAAAACGAAGGAAGAAAACAAGAACCAATGTCTACGCCAAAATGAATAGAGAAAGGGTGCGAAAGGACAGAACGCGGCCATTTACATGCTCCGTACCATTTTAGCTGATTAATGAGGATACAACAGCTTTTAAAGGAGTGTGGAAGGGCTCCTCTTAGCCACCTATGATATATTTTATGCCTACGTAATCCAAGCATGCGAATGTTATTGCGTGCCGTTCCTGTGGGAACGCGACCACTGTTTCCAGGAATTGAACACGCCACCTCATTGTCAACAGCAGCATGCCGCAGACACCGAACAGCCGTGGTAGATATGCAGCTTTAATTGTAGCATGAAATTGCGAGAACTCTGTAGCCAAATCCTTCCGCAGTTGCTTTTTTGTCTAATCAATTAAATTTTTTTTATCCTAAAGGTGCCAGAAAACAGATCTTTGCAGCTCATTGTGGTCGGACTTTTGGCAGCGTGGAAACATTATGCAATTCCTAGGTGAGCTTTCACTTGGAATTACTTTCTGAGGTGTTAATGGCTTAAAGGCGCAGTTAGATAAGGTACTGAAAGCTGAGTGAGTTGGCATGATTTCAATGTGGCTAAACAGCGGAAGGAAACATGTACACAAGAAAAAAAGGCACGATATAGGTCGCTGGTCTTGTCGCTTGCGCTGTTTAGCCACAAATTATTAGACAGGGGTAAATGACAAAACTCTTAGTAGTATTCACTAGAAATTAACGGCGAATAAGCCTTATTCTTACGTTTAATTTCGCTGAAATGTAGCTTGCTAGTATATCTTATGAATGTGCAACATAGTGATAAGGATCACTAGAAGCGCTTACTCAATTCTCATTGCCCTCTTTCGCCGTCACGAAGCTATGTTCTCGAGATAGGCGTCACAACTTCCACATCATATACTTGCAGTGCATTTATACTGATAGTGCGTGAGGACCGAGAAGAAAACCTGTACGACCAGCTGTTCATTGAATACGCCATCGAAGCTGCCCACCCCAAGGCTCCCGTCATTCGTCGGCGAATGAGCGACCTCCGTGGCTCATCACTTTGCAATGGGAAACTGTTCGTGTAAGGCGATATTTATGATTATTTTGTAATCTTCTCACGTTGGTTAATTCACACCGACAAAGTTGTTTTTTTCTCTCTCGTTTGGCCTGTGGCCGTCATTCCGTGAATTTCTTGTTTTTATTGCGATGCGAAAATTTGCGGACACTCCAGGCGCGTTCGCGGTGTCGGCGACACCGCCGTAGTGCTGTCACGGTATTCGTAGCGTTAACTACAAAGATTACTGCACTTAACTCTGGTTCTCGTGTTTACGAGAGCCGCAAGCAGGCCGGTTCAGTGGTGAGTGGTACATGGATCTGCCTAAACTTCATCCTTACGCTTTCGAACTCCTTCCTGACTTTGCAAGGTGATCATTTTCAGCAAAACATTGCCTTGCTTACACCAGGCGTTTTGACAGGCCCGGTATCTGCCGGGGCAATGTTCCTGCTGCCTCAGCGGCAGTTGTCTCGCGCGTTTGTCGCGACATGTAGTATCAGCGTATTGTGAGAACATCGTGCAAGGAGCTCGAGGGCAACACTAAACCTTGTTATGGCCTTCAGTGCTATACGCCTTCGGCCGAAACTGGCAATTTTCGATATTTATGCAGTAACCTTTAGCCTAGCCCAAGTAGCGTTAGCCACCACCACTTCCGGCAATCGCTGCGGAAGTGCAGCACCGACTGTTTATTGCCACAGAGCTACGCTTGAAGACGTGCGTGCACCGTGTCAGCAAGACCGAGAGCTGGACAAGATGGCGTGACTTCTCTAAGGTCTGCGTCTTGCTTGCTTGCGTGCTTGCTTGCCTCCGAGAGTGGGTCATGTATAGCCACTATGGCGCTTGGCCAAGACCCGAGTGATTTAAGAAAAAGGTTATGCGAGTCTAAGAAGGAGCACTATTAAGAAATTGTGAATTCAGTCTAATGTTCTTTCTCCGCGCCCACACCTACCAGAGCACGCGGCCCAGTCGTAACTTCTTTCTTAGCGCTGACTCGTGACACCTAATGGCAATATATATATATATATATATATATATATGTATATATATTGAAAGGGGGATTTATTGAAGCGCGTCCGAGGTACCGCAAATGGCTTTGTACGCACAGTCCTAGCTCTTGGCATCAGCAGCCCAAGCTCGGGTCTCGCACCGAAGCGATGGCAGTGCCCACAGCGCTACATGCATATGCCCCACTACAATATATATATATATATATATATATATATATATATATATATATATATATATATATATATCGCGAACAAAATATGAATCGAATGATTGCCTTGGCTTCGATATCTGTTGGCTACGCACGATTGATTACTTATTATTTAGCACCCTTAGTTTCACTTACTATTCGTCTTCATGTGTACTGTGTCATGACGAGTTTGTACTGGAAAGGAGACTATACCCGACCCTAGATATCTGTGGCAGCACCACCAAAGCTACGCGCACGCACTCGCTCGTGCGGAGCTTCTGCTTTTGTGTTACTTAAGAGTATTGCCGTCGTTTTGCTGGCGGTTTACAGGGCCACGCAAATCTGACATAGGCACCGGAAAACGAGAAACGTAAGAACAGCGGGAAACGTAAATCATTTCCCTAAGCAAGCTGTTTATTTGTTATGAAATAAACCTTGAACAGAAAAACTGTAACCAATAATTGTTGCTGTTTGTTTTAAGCTAAATAGCTCCCAGTTGCTTACATTCGTGGACTACATGCAGATGTGCAGTAAAAAAAGTGTGTGCTTCGGATGGGCTGCCATAAAAAGTTGTCACCGGGTACAGTCAGTGGGAAAAAAACGCTTTACTCTTTCTTGCTGGGTGACGCTCAGGCTTGTCAATATACGAGGTCTGTTAGAAAAGTATCCCACCATATTTTTTTGCGAACACTTGATGGATATGAAACAAGCACGCTTGCATCAGCCGACCTTGAACCTTCGTGCACATGCGCGAATTTTTTAGCGCCTGCTGATAGCGCCAATCGCTGGGACGCAGCATTTGAGTGAGGTAGTGCGCAGTGCTCTCGTCAGTTTTTTATTGCAAGAAAAATGGCGGAGCGACTGGAGCAGCGCTACTGCATCAACTTTTGCCATAAACTGGGTGACAGCCAAGTGGAAACCATTCGGAAGATTCAGACGACTTTCAGTGACGATGCTATGAGCAGCAGACAGAATAAGGAGTGGTACAAGTGGTTTAAAGACGGCCGCACACGCTCCGGTCGGCCATCAGCCTGCCGAAATGACCAGGTCATTGCCGAAGTGAACGCTGTGGTGACGCGGGACCATCGTGCGGCTATGCGAGAAATTGCGGAAGAAGTGGAACTTTTCTGCACGTTCTATTATGACTGAAGATTTGGCCTGAAGAGAGTTTCGGCGAAATAAATTCGTGCCAAAGCTGCTCACGGTGGAGCAAAAGCAACTTTGTGTGGAAGTCTCACAGGACATGCTGGATTCTACAAACAGTGACCCCGACTTCATGAGCACCACAATCACTGGTGATGAGTCTTGGGTGTACGGGTACGACCCGGAAACCAAATCCCAGTCATCACAGTGAAAGCATTCCACGTCATCAAGACCAAAGAATGCCCGCAAAGTGCGCAGCAACGTCAAAGTGATGCTGACTGATCTCTTTGACTCCCGTGGTGTGCGCACCACAGGGTCAAACAATCACCAAAGAGTACTACAGGGATGTCCTCCGTCGCCTATGTGATGCTGTGTGGCGCAAGAGACCGGTGTTGTGGTCAAGAGGAAATCGGCGCATCCATCACGACAATGCTCCTGCACATTCCTCGCACTTGATTCAGACTTTTTTGGCAAAAAACCAGACTCGTGTAGTTCAACAGGCTCCTTACTTTCCTGATGTGGACCCCTGCGACCCCTCCGGCTGTTTCCCAAAATCAAGAGGTCATTGAAAGGAGCGCGATTTCAGACAAGAGAGGACAACAGCTGAGCTAAACTCCATTCCGAAAGAGGCCTTCTCGGAGTGCTTCCAACAATGGAAGCACCGCTGGGAGAAGTGCGTGGAGTCCCAAGGAGACTACTTTGAGAATGATTAGGTTTTCAACGCTCCAGTTATGCCAGTTATTTTTTTTCTTCGGCCAAAGGTCGGATACTTTTCTAACAGAGATCGTATTTTTAGGGCACTGAGCGACCCTCTTTTTTTAATCATAATAATAGTATTATTATGAGTCAAGAAGGTGTTGGCGCACAGGAATTGTGCCAGTTACTCCTTGTCTTCGGAGCACTTTTTTTTTGTCAGGGTTAAAATAGAGTTGTTTTCATGCCGTTCAATTGTGATGGTGAATTTTTCACTTATATAAACTATAAGTAAACTACATAAAAAATCTAGCGTAATTCTTGCACAAGATGTTGTAACATTGTTTTGTACACATAGGCACATAATTTACGTAGACTATTGATTACCACAGTATGATGGTAATGTACATTATTCAAACGTAAGAAAAACGCCATCGAAAATTTTACAGTATAGTGCACCTTAAACACGAGCTCGCTGGTTCGGAACTGGTCTGTTCTGTTTTCGCCGGTGTACCGGGTAATTTCACCTACTGGTCGAGTGTTCTAGTATGTGACTGTTCGTGGGCTGTCCGAATGTTTCGAAAATTTTGCAATCAGTGGCATTGTAATAAAGGTAGCAGCGTGCTTCATGCTTTTATATGCGATGAAATGAGTCGAAAGATCAACATTTTGACATTTGCATACAAATTTGTGTCACTCGGAATCTTTAAAAAATAAAATTTGTGCTTTAACAAGCAATGAGGACAGCGACGAAGAAGAAGACGAGAGCTTATGTGCCCCGCATCGGCTCCGTCTCGTTTTTGAATGATTCTGCAGGCAATTTTGGCAGGACCACGGTTTCAAGCACATCATTGGATTCGTGAAGTTAACGCGAATCGGTGGACACCTTTGGACAAGGTGGGCCAGCTTTTTTGGGACTTTTATCGTCTTCTTGTGTACATCGAACGTGGGAGCTCCGCTAGGCCTAACGCCACGTAGGCCTAGTGAGCCCGCCAAGTCGGCATGGCTGATACACGTATGGACGACGACGTCTCCTCGGAGACGGAAGACGGCGAGGAAGGAATGGGTTGGCAGGTGGTCACCAACCGAAGATCGCGATCTGCGGGAAAGACCTGGGGAGCTGGTGGAACCGCCCATTTGACCCAAGAGTTGCAAGGAAAGGAGATCGCCAACAAAGGTGCCGATGGGGCCGACAAGCTCAAGCGCCGAATTGTGAAGGCGTCAAGGATGCCGCAACTACCAAAGGAGCACAGGAAAATCATCGTTAGGCCTCGGGGAGGCCTCAACCTGAACAAGGTCAGCACTACAGCTATTGGAGAAGCGATCGTCGAGGCGGCCGGACTTACAGAAGACCAAGCGAAGGGAGACATCGTCTGCCCCAATTTCACACAGAGCATCGTGGTGGTTAGTACACCGGACTTCGATCATGCCGAAAGGTATGTGCGACTCAAGTCTATTACTCTCATGAAGGCGGAATATGAAGTCAGCGCTTATGAAACGGCCCCCACTCTACGTGCAAGGGGGTTATTAGAAGAGTGAACCTCAACGACAGTCAGAGTGTTATCACGAAAAAGATCGTGCATGAATACAACCCAACGGCGTTGGCAGCACAGCGTATCAAAGCTACGGGCTCGGTTATTGTGCTCTTTGACGGATTCAAGGTGCCAAATTTCATCAAATATGGGTCAACCCTAGTGAGGTGCTTTCTGTACAGGAAACAATTTGACGTATGTTACGCATGTGGAAGAATTGGACACAGATCAGACGTTTGTCCCACACCTGATGTGGTGCAGTGCAGTGGATGTGGTGTGCAAGACCCTGGGGAGGATCATATATGCTCTCCCAAATGCAAGTTCTGCGGTGAAGATCACCCCACAGGTGACAAAGCTTGCAAGCAGCGGTATCAAATACCGTATGTAGTGAGAGTAAGGAGAAGAGAACGCTTGAAAGAGGACACCGAGATGGAATCGGCTCAACCGACAAAGGAGACCCCTCCGGGCGCTGGGAGGCGCTCACGCTCAAGGAGTGGTTCAAGATCAAGACAGCGCTCATGCTCAAGAAGTAGTTCAAGATCAAGGCAGCGTTCAACATCGAGGGGAAGAAACCGTTAGAGGTCTCGGGAGGCGCAGGTGCGCTTCGAGGAGCAGGAGCTGAAGATCAACAAGAAAAAGGAAGCCAGGAGCTACCTGGGCAGATAAAGTCAAAGGTACTGTGAAAGCCACAGGTAACGTGGCAATTGCCTCGCAGATACAAAGCAATGATACCAGAGTAGAACAGCTCATCAGAGAGGTTATATCACTAAAGAAAGCAAATGAAGAACTTAAGAAGCAGATTCAGGAAATGAACAAAGGGTTAAGGGCAGAAAGCGGTAATGTGGCAGTAGCTAAGCCGGTGAGTAGAAGTAACAGCCAGGAGGAAGAAGGCACACCGGCGCCAAAAAAGAGAGCTGTAGTCCCAGAGGTGGAATCGATGTGCTCGGTTCTGGAGGAGATTAAGAATGCGATTAAGGACCGAAAGGACACGGCAGACAGCGTTAACCTTAAGGTGGACAAAATATGGAAGTGGAAGTTAACAGCCGAGAAACGGCTGAAAACATTAGAGGCCCAAGGAGATGATGAGTAATATATGCCCTCGGAAGCAGAAAGCGTTAGAACACTTCCAGGAGCGGTGGGTAGCACAGTCAAGAGAACAGTGACAGGGGGTAGCAAGTCGGGGGGTAACGGCAATAATAATGGATAACAGAAAGAGACTTAGTGTGTGGCAGTGGAATTGCAGAGGATTTCACCAAAAAAGAGCGTCATTAGCACAGATAATCAAAAGGGTTGAAAATAGGCCAAAATTAATAATGCTGCAGGAAACTCTAGCGGAGGAGATCGGGTTGTCTGGCTTTAACTCGATCTGCAAAGGCAAAGACCTGGGCAGGGGAATCGCCACCCTAATTGACAAGAAAATTCCTTACATCGAGCATGATTTAAAATTAGGGGCGAACAAAATTGAATATATATTTATAGAAATGGTCCTAAAAAGGCACAAAGGTAAAGCGCAAAGCTTGTTCTGCCTCAACATATATAGCAGTCCCAGAGAGATGAGACAGAGCTTCAAAGCAATATTTAATAAGGCCATGGGGGTAGCCAAAAATGCGCCCCTCATAATAGGCGGGGACTTCAATGCCCCACACCAATATTGGGGTTACCACTGGAGTACAAAGAAAGGGGAAGGAATCTGGCATCTTGCCACGGATTTTTGGCCTCTCTCTTATCACAGACCCAGCCTTTCCTACTAGGTGTGGCACTTCCACGTGTAGGGACAGTACCCCGGATTTAACCTTCACTTCTAACTTACCCAGGGCATACTGGATCAACTCTGGGGCGGATCTGGGGAGCGACCATTACATACTACACATAATGGTGGAAACGACGGGGGTGGAGGTAAAGCATTTCAATTATATAGACTGGGATCAATTTAGAAAAATCAGGAAGGACAGAGCGGAAAAAGAAGGAATGGGGCAAATCACACCACCAGAGTGGGTAGCTCAGCTTAGGGAGGACTTGAATGCAGCAACTAAGGCTATACAAACTGAGGAAGAGGTCACACAAATGGACAGTAGATTGGCGCATTTGATCGAAGCTAAGCAATCGATTTTACAAAGATGGAAATCACACCGCTTGAACAGAAGACTTAGGAAGCGAATTGCTCAGCTCAATAGGGATATCGAGGAGCACGCCCGATATTTGCAGAAACAACAGTGGAATGAGGTGTGTAACTCTATAGATGGAAGGATAAAACGTGGAGGCAATTGGAATCTGCTCAGGCATCTGCTCAATGAAAAAGGAACTAAATCGAATAGACGTGCGGCAGTGGCGAAGCTGGTACACCAGGAAAGTCAGACTGCAAGCACAGAGAGCATAATGCAGCGATTGGCAGCTAAATACTTGCCTCTCAGGACAGCGGATCAGGAAGTAAGTTACCCCGATTACTTAGGGGCAGAATGCAACTTTATGGATCAGGAATTCAACGAAAGTGAGGTACGCACGGCATTGTATGATTTAAATGGTAGGTCAGCATCGGGTCCGGATGGCATCTCTAACAGATTGCTAAAGAATTTGGACGACGACTCCATAAAATATCTGACCACATACATTAATGAATTATGGAAGAATGGGGTCTATCCAGAAGAATGGAGGACGGCCTGTACTATCTTAATACCAAAGCCGGGCAAACAACTCAACTTGGATAACCTCAGGCCAATTTCGTTAACATCATGTCTAGGAAAGACAATGGAGCATGTCATATTGAACAGGTTAACGAAATATGTGGAGGACAATGACATCCTACCGTATAATCTGATTGGTTTAGACCAGGCTTGTCCACACAAGATGCCATGTTGTTAATCAAACATAAATTGCTTTTAGCCAGTCCAAAGCACACTAGAGCTCTCTTAGGGTTGGATGTCGAAAAAGCTTTTGACAAAATTAAGCATAGAGCAATACTTGAGGTCATTTCTGAACTGGGATTAGGCAGAAAACTATATGAAGTGGTTAAAGCCTTTCTTGGCCATCGCTCAGCACACCTTAGATTCGGAGACATTAAATCAAAGAAGATAGATCTCGGTGACAGAGGGACGCCACAAGGGTCGGTCTTGTCACCTATGCTTTTCAACCTGGCGATGTCAAAAGTGGCAAAGGGATTGAAAGGGATAGAGGGCATTAACTTTACCATTTATGCAGACGATGTGACAATATGGAACGCTGAAGGAAGTATAGGACAGGCGGAAATCAGACTTCAGGAGAGCATTTATGAGGTAGAGTCCATTTTAGAAGACATGGGGCTGAAATGCTCTGCTGAGAAGTCTGAACTCCTAGTACTCAGTAACAGGAAAAGGGGTAGAAAACCGAGGGGATATGTTCCCGAGGAAGAACCCAGGTTAGTACTAACCACGAAGGCAGGCAAAACTATTAAGCAAGTCGAATCTATTAGAGTCTTAGGGTTATTCCTGGAGGCAAACGGGGCAAACAGAAAAACAATACAAAACATCACAAGCAAGACTGAGGAGGTAATAAGACTGCTAAGGAGAATCACTAACAGACACAGAGGGTTGGGAGAGGAGATCGCCATGACACTGGTGCATGCTTTCGCCTTGTGTCACTTCTCATATGTAGCAGGGATGCTTAGATGGACACAGACAGAACTAAAGAAGTTGAACAGATTAATTAAAAGGCTTGTCAAAACAGCAGTGGGATTGCCGGTTAGCACACCGGATGATAAATTAATGAAACTAGGGCTCCACAACACAATAGCCGAAATAATTGATGCTCAGCAAATTGCCCACAGAGAGAGGCTTTCCGAAACAAGGTCAGGTAGAGCAATACTCGAAGAGCCAAGGTGGTACCCAAGCGAATCAGAAAATTCGGAAGACACAGTAGAACTAAAATATAGCGTAAGAGAGATCATCAAGACGACTCCTTTTCCCAGAAATATGCACCCGGTGCACAACCTGGAAAGAAGAAAGGCAAGGGCCAAAGCTCTCCTGCAGGAGATAGAACAGGACAGAGAACATGCGGCTTTTGTAGATGCTGCATGGGTCAGAGGAAAGAAAGCCTTTACGGCAGTAGTAGTAGATGCAGATGGACTCACTCGGGATGCTCTTACAATCATGACTAAAGAAGCGACAGTGGCAGAACAAGTAGCGATAGCATTGGCTTTAAGGAATAATAAGTGGACGCGAATTTACAGTGACTCTAAGATGGCTATTAGACATTTTACCAAAGGCTTTGTAACCAAAAGGGCTGCCCAGCTGATCGGTGAGATGGGCAGCCAAGGGATCAAAATCCGCTGGTTTCCTGCACACATGAGGTCTGTCGATCCATCTCGGAGGAATTTGAACGAGGTGGCTAACGCAGCTGCACGAGGACTTACTATCCGTGCACTACGCGACCAGGACCCCAAGAATAGGCTGGAGGAGAGCAGGGACCGATTACTTACATATAATGAAGTCACGAAGCATTATTACATGAGCAGAAGGGAATTCCCAGTGCCACATGCTAAGCTCAATAGAGCGCAAGCGGTGACTCTGAGATTGTTACAGACAAGAACTTATCCTAATCCCAACTTTATTAACAAGCTATATCCAGAAAGAGAGGTACCAATCAATTGCTAAAAGTGTAATGGCATCATTACTCTGGATCATATGCTTTGGCAATGTCCTGTGGCTTTCACAGACTGCGACAAGGAAAGAGACTGGTGGCGGCGAGTGCTTCGCAGTGGACTGCCTTTAGATCAAGTACAGGCCGTCCAGAAGGCCCACGACACGGCGGTAAGGTTAAACCTTACTGTCCCGACGTGGTGGTGCAGGTCGAGGCATCTCTCCTTTATGCCTCTATCACTTTCTGTCCCGACGTGGGAGCCGCCTGCGTCATCCTAAGGGTTGATCTTCAGGACCTGAATGAAGTTTATCATGCCATACCATTTAACAAGCAATAATTGTTGTTTGGTATTATTGCAGGAAAAACATGGAAATTGCTGTTGTGTATTACCGATCTGGATACTCGGCAAGTCAGATGACGGAAGAGGTAAGCGGTCAGTACGTGTTTTTGAAGACACCGCGAAGCATAAGTATGATGACAGGCAATGCATTTTCGAACTACAGTAAAATCTACTGACAACAAAGCTCCGTATACATAAAACATCGCACGACTTATTGCTAGTGCGATGTGTATCAAACATTACGGGCCAAGCAGTTCGTCCATTCAGAATTTTGAAGGTGTAATCATCGAAAGACAATAGCGAACTTATCCATTCCCAGCAGACAAGAATCACGGCCTTTATTGCGGTGGAATGCGACTTGCTTTTTAAGCAGGTCTCATTTCGCTCTTGGCATCTTGGCAGTCCATCAAATTTATTCACGTCAAAACGTATCACGTGAAATGGCCTGGCAGCTAAATAAAATAAAGTGAAATTTTAGAAGCATCATCAGAGAACGTACTCCATGTACGTTCGCAGAACGTACGTAGATTGCAACACTGCATACATTATTTACGTAATATACCAACGTGTTCAGAGCTTCAGCCAGACCCGTTTTACTGGCTTTATTGCGAAAGCAATTATGTCGACAGTTCAGGCGCATTTTTGCCGTCACCGTTGTCGTCGCCGTGCTGTCCTGAATAAAGTCCAGGTGTGAAAAGAATGAGTGGCCTTCGCGCCGTATGAGCTATGCGTGCGCGGGCAAGAATGCGGGGGCGAGCCGAGAAGGAAGTTGGCTTCATGCGGACCATCTTCCCGCGCTCCCAACATTGGAAGTCACGTGATCAAGCCCATGCTGCATCACGGCAGGGCTACGGGAGGAGAGTGCGTGTCTCTCTAACACGGCTGTAACTGCCCGCTGAAGCGATCGCGGGCAATATTTGGCAAGCGAGGCCAATATGCGGCCCGTGCGTCGTACGTTTGAGGTCTTGTATACACAGCGATTTCCAGGGCGAACGGCGATTGAAGATGAATAGTGCCTTCACGCGCTCTATCTTTCCGCTAACCTGGTGTTGAGTTATTGTGTAATTGAGTTATGGAGACGCGAAATTGGTGAAATGGTAAAGCGAGCGGCAGCACGAAACGCTCACTTTGGGAAATGGCCGCGCACTCCACGCGGCCGGCACTCCTTATGACGTCAGCGTTGCGACAGCGAGTGCTTGCGGTCATTGGGTGAGATATGCTCATGCAAATACGTCTGTGCGCACGCCGCACCATGTCTGTTTTGCTCAGGCGCATTCCAAACGAATATTTACTGTAATTTATGCGACCTAAAGAACTACGAACCTTCATTTCTGTAATTGTTTTTTACCTTTTTTTTCTTTATATGCATATGTTATATAGATAAGTTAAGCTATTGTTTATGTCATTAGGATCAAATCTTTATTCTTCTGAAAGAAATTGCTTTTTGGATATTCCCTAAAGCTTCTACAGTCACGTCTTGGGAGAATTAACTTTTCAACTACGGTTTTTTGTTTTGTGATGATTTTATCCTTCGGGAATGTTGCAATGACAACGATGGCTCACTATCAGGAAACGCTCTGCAAAGTTTCCGCGGGGAGAATTCTGGAACGGAGTGGCTTGCAATGTGAAAAATTGCGCAATGCAGAAAAGTCTAAATTGGCGTAGTGATGCTGGTAGCCTAGAAAACTCCGGTTGAATTCAATTGCTGACGCAGCATAATTGAAAATATTTATTTCAGCAGATTGAGGCACAGAAGTTCTCTGTCAAATGGGTGCCGCAATGTCGCGTCTGCAAATCAAATTTTATTTCGGGAGATTTTTAACTGCTGAACAGTACCATTTTTAGCGATTCATATTATGAGTTTCATTTAGGATGGCGGCGATGATCTAAAAAGCATACAAGGATCATTCTACTAGTGGCAGCCAGACATTAATCAAGAAATAAAGGCCCACATCTCAAATAGCCAAAGACTGCAAAGGTGCTGATATTTCTTTAACATACAGGTGTTCAACCGAATATCAGAATGCATGACCAAGATATAGCTACGAGAAATGGAACGCACGTACAAACTTGTGCAAAAAAAAAAAACAAGAAACGCTAATGAAAATGAAAGCAAAATAAAATTGGCAAGGGTGTTTTCTTTTATGACAATGCGTGTTTCTGCGACATCATTCAACAAGAGTTTTGATAATTCTGGCTGCAGCTGCCCTGTCGCCAGGTCGCGCTCTGTCTAATTTGTTTGCTTTTCAATCGGAAGATTAGCTCAACCAGACAAATTTGGAAATGGGGGATTTCTTTCTTTTTTCGCATTTATGAACAGAGTTCAACAGCACAAGTAGCGGTTTCTCTGAGCCTTGCACTACAATTTATGTAAGATGTCGTGAAAGGTTGGGCGAACGATGTGATAACCACAATAAACGTCTTAATTAAATCACTTAAAACATTTTTCTTGTTAGTCGAGCGAAGAACTGTTCTAGCGCAGGTGGATATTTAAACGCATAAGTTGCAGTGATGAAGACCTGCCTGTGGACCGAGTGACTGCCAATACCAATACCACGCTCGTAAGAACGAGTGACCAAATTCGATGTTCCTGATTTCTAAAAAAGCAGTGTTCTTGCGTTGCTGAAATATTCACGCGCGATGCTAATGCGACCAAGAAAGTAATAGAAAGTGTGCGTGATTTGGAGGAGGAAGCGTGTGCCGGGAATCCGATAGCTCCGATGTAAGGGGAGGGGGTGTGGGCGGATGTGTAATCACACAAGGCCTAAATCAAAGCTCTCTGCGTTCGACAGCACTATGAAAAGTCACCCAGCTGAAAATGTCAATACTGTATCAAAATATGTCAAACATTACTCCACGTATTATTTCAGGACTGGGAGACGAGACTGACGATCGAGCTTTCAAGCGCCGTCAAGTGTCCTTCACTCGGTTACCAGCTCGCTGGAACAAAGAAAGTCCAGCAAGTGCTTGCCCAGGAAGGAATTGTGGAACGCTTCTTTCCTGGCGACGTGAAAGCAGTGCAACGCATACGGTCTACATTCGTGGGCTCGTACTCGCTCGACCTGGTGCGTAGCTTCAGTATACAGCTTGATGTAATTACTTTTTTTTAATTTTCTGATATATATATATATATATATTGATCCCTCCCTCCCGAGACTTGTGCCGGCAGTGATTTACACTTTTGTCTTTCTTTTCCAGACACCAGAGGGCGACAGTGCTGCTCAGAAGGCTATGCGTTCACCAAGCAAATATGTGCTCAAGAAGGAGGGGGAAGCTGATGGTAAGATGAATTTAGCTTTGTGCCTTATTTCTTGATTTCGGTGGTTTGGTGAGCGTGCAGCTGAGTCCCACTTGGAAATGAATCTTTGTAGGCGAACTTTTCCTCGGACCAAGCAGACTAAACTATTTATTGCGCTTGGTAGTATTAAAAAATGGTATCGCTTGCTCTGTATACATCGACCATAAGTGTGCTCACATTATGTCATAGCTCTCTACCACAGTTCTTGCAAATATAGAATCTATGTCCTCTGCCAGCATTTTACTGCGTGGGCACGAGGCTCAACAAGACCAGCCAAATGCGCGGGCTATAGGCGTGCCCAGGAGACTCCCGAAGAATGTGCTAGGCGGCTTGCGGCAATGTGGGTGTGTCAGGCAATACGGCATAGCTTATAAACTCCGAAACAGCACCCGGATGCTCGCTACTAACCTGCGTTCACTAAGTGAAACGTCACTATAATTTTTTTTCTTTAGTTTCAACGCATGGTAAAATGTTTTATTCGGTATTTAGAAAGATGCACATTAATTTCTAGCACAGCCTATGAAAACCAATGACTAATCACACTAAATTCATGAGCAATTAACTAAGCAATTACACTATACAGCTAACTGAGAGCCCTAGTGATCATCGATTACTGACATACTATGCTAAGTTCTGTCGGTTTTACACATCATAATGTCATGGATATTAAATCAAATGTCCTAAAATGAGTGATTCAGCTATGAGGCCTACTGGGAACTAGTATAATGCAGTGAATAGTTACTAGTAACAATGGTAGTTTTCATTCGTGCACGTCGTCATTGGTGTCATTAAACTTGCACAAATAAATGAGCAAGCAATTCGGTTACCATTGCTAAATGGTAACGCCAAGTCATACTTTCATAATACATTGCCTCATGAACATCAAGTTCAATGTCGTTCAGTCGCCGGCTTATGATAACTAGGAGTGATAGGACTGAGTTGCTAGTGATCATGAATCACTTTGGGTGGTATCACACGTGGTAGTCATTTCTATGAAGCAGTTTCATTTAACTTCTTTTTTCTGAATTTATACCAGACCTGGTCGAAATGCTGGTGATGAATAGTGATTTTGCTCACACCAGTGATTCCTACTAGTTACAATTTTAGCAATAAGGGTATCAAATCACAGGTAATTTAAAGACTGATTTAATTATAATAATTAGGAACTGAGATGTCTGAAGCACTAGTGATAACAAATCACTTTTTAGTCCAGTTTGTCGGAACGAAACGAAAACAAAAACGAAAAACGGAAAAAAACGATTTTTTTACCGGAACGGAACCGTAACCGAAACGTTATATATCTTTTGTTTTGGTGTGAAACCGAAATATTTTTGATCGGTTTTCGGTTCAAGGGGTAAGTCAGCAATCCGAAATAACCAATGTCAGGCAACGTCAGGCAACGTCACAATTAGCGCGTATCTCAGGGATTCGGATAAGCGCGTATCTCGGGCAGGCATAGTGCGAGCGATAGCCGGTCGTGCGCTCCACTAATCTAAGCCTGCTGCGCGGTGCACTAGTAGATTGGCATCGTAGCAAAACCCAGGGCTTGCGCGCTACGAGCTTATCCTTCCGTTTTCTACGGGTACAACGCTTTGTCACCGAAGTTCTATACTTCGTTTGTGTTCGTTTAATTTATCGGAACAGCGGTATCAAATTACGGCGAGTACACCTCGATGACGTGCTGCTTCTGAGATCATGCTGCTGAGATCGTGCACTGAGCATGATCTCAGAATTCAATATTCACTTATTGAGAAAAATTAATGCTATGCCTTTAAAGTTACATTTCTTCGAAAATTGTCGCATGCGAACCAAAACCATTTTGAACTGTTACGGATAATTACATTTTCGTTCCGGAGCAGAACCGGAACGGAACTTTTTTCAGTGGAACCAAACTAAAACCAGGACGAAAAACACTTCGTTCCGACACTCTGCTTTTTACTATGATTTCCTTTATTTTCTGCGTCCTCGTCGGGTAGGATAAAAGTATCAATAAACTAGCACTTAGATGAACAACATGACAAATACCAAGAGTGACTTACAATAGTGATTTTGCAAGTTTGCTGTTGTCAGCTATATCCTCTAAGATACCTTGTTCAATTCACAGCACATTGCCTTCAACATTTCTTTTTTGTTTTCAAGATTAACTCCGAAGCGATTACGCAAAATCTTCATTCGGGTTATGAATAACGGTGCATGTGGAGCTATAAAAACTGGTTTACCTCCTATTCTTGTCATTTTCTTCAATAAGTTTGAGACTAAAGTGATCTAGACCTCCGTGTCGTCCCAGATGGTGGGAAGCCACCTTGAGGCGTGTTTCGAAATCACTGAGATTGCATGCAAATACCGGACGTGACATTTACATGGCAATGTTATACACGTAGTTCCATCTTCATAACTGCGTTTAGCAATGAAATGCAGTTTTTACCATAGTAGACATGAGGAGATATCTTTTTTCACCTAAAAATTGCTTTTCACGTTCA
>NC_051155.1:70421120-70441522 GCF_013339745.2 Dermacentor silvarum
TTCATCGACGAGACATGCGACCCGATCGCAACACTCAGTACCAACCCCAGAGATGCTGGTTGCACACAGGACGGCTTTCCCTAGTTTTCCATCATCGGCGTGCCCTCACAACCACTGGAGCTATCTTCTACAGCGTGACCGAGTGTAATGAAGAGAAAGATGCACCTATGCTTGCGCGCTCGGACTGCGGGCGTGGGCAGAGAGAAGAAAAGGCAGAAGTAAACAGGCGTTCTGGCGGACGGCTGATTGTCTGCTTCTCTTCATTACAATATACAGTATATATTGTAAGACAACGGTTAGGTCGCAAGTCTCTCCTTTATTGTCCCGAACCAAAGCCCCACAACGAGGGTCTCAAGTCGTAATGAGGAGTATGTACAGATGAGACGATGAGGCGTCAATATAATGCTTATGAACCGTGGCAGAAGCTCGCAATACGTCTTCGAGCACTGTTGTCAGAAAAGCCTTGCCGGGATCACTCAGCAAGACGCGAGGTACACCATGACGCAACACAATGGCTTGCAGAAAGAAAGCGACAGCGTCTGAGGCAGAATCCGAGTGTAGAGGAGCGGCCTCTGCGTACCGTGTAAGATGGTCGACAGCTGTCACGACCCATCAATGACCTGCTTGCGTTATGGGAAGAGGGCCGACTAGGTCTATCCCAACGACGTCAAAATGTGTCTCGGACACGGTAGTGGCTGTAAAAGGCCAGCAGGGGGTGAAGTGGATCGTTTCCGGCGTTGACAAAGTGCGCACGAAGTGGCGTACTTAGCCACGAAGGTAGACAGGCCAGGCCAGAAGAAGCGGCCTCTAATACGGCTGTACGTTTTGTGAAAACCCAAGGGGCCAGCAGTGAGTCGTCGTGAAAAGCTTCGAGGACGTGCGAACGCAGTGAACGTGGTAGAACGGGAACCCACTTGTGTCCATCGGTAGTATAAACATAATGGTGCACCACAGTGTCTTCGAGTTTAAACTGCCGTAGTTGGCGACGTGATCTGGCATTAGATGGAGGAGAGCTCCACGGAGGCGTTGAATAATCCGGCTTCAGTATGGATCGTCGCGTTGACATGAAGCGAACTGAGCGCAATGATTGGAGGATGCCGGGTCAGTGGCGGCTAGGGATGATAACACAAGCGACGATGCGGCGTCTTCATCAAGGACAAAGAAGGAAGGGGGTCTCTCGAAGATGGAAGTGGCAGGGGGCAGCGAGAGAGAGCGTCGGCATCTTGATGTTTTTTGCCATACAAAACGTCAAAAGTGTACTCTTGCAAACGGAGTATCCAGCGGCCAAGGCGTCCAGACAAAATTTTCAGTGATGATAACCAGTATAAGGCGTGGTGGCCGGTAATTACAGTGAAGTGTGTCGATAAAGGCATGGTCGAAACTTTTGTACAGCCCAAACTACTGCGAGACATTCCTGCTCGGAATGTTCCGCTGCCGTGAGTGCGCGACTGGCATGCGCAACAACTCTTTCTCAAGAAGTGCTATCACTCTGTAGAAGGACAGCACCGACTCCATGGCCGCTAGCGTCGGTGTGCAGAAAAGTAGGGGCGTTCTTATCGAAGTGACGGAAGACTGGGTATGATGTTAATGCACGTTTGAGGGCTTGGAAAGCAAACTCGCTGCCGTCTTGACAAGTGAAGGCAGTGCCCGAGGTGAGAAGCTTGTGCAGTGGTGACGCAATGGCAGCAAAGTGGTTGATGATGTGGCGGAAGCAAGACGTCAGGCTAAGGAAACTTCGTAAGTGTTTTTGATTTTCTGGGCGAGGGAAGCGAAGCACCGCAGCAACCTTGTCGGGGTCTGGTCGGACGCCATCTTTACTGACAAGGTGACCCAACACTTTTATGTTCTTACTGGCGAAGGGGCACTTTTTTGTGTTGAGCTGAAGTCCAGCTTTGGAAAGGCATCTCAAAACTACGTCCAAACGCTCAAGGTGCCGACAAAAAGTGTAAGAACAAAATAACGATGTTCGAGATAACAAAACCAAGTTTTCCACTTGAGGCCACGCAAGACAGTGTCTATCATCCGTTCAATTGTTGCAGGAACGTTGCATAAACCAAAAGGCATTACATTAAACTCGTAAAGTCCGTTCGGTGTTGCAAAGGCTGTCTTGTTCTTGTCCGCTTCGTGCATAGGTATTTGCCAATAGCCTGACCTGAGGTCGAGGCTTCAGGAATATTGAGTGCCCTGAAGGGTGTCGAGGGCATCGTGAATTCGCGGCCTCGGATATACGTCTTTGCGCGTGATCTTATTAAGGGATCGATAATCGACGCAAAATCGAACAGAGCCGTCCTTCTTTCGGACCAACACAACTGGCGACGATCATGAGCTAGGCGATGGACGGATGATGTCTCATTGGAGCATGTCGGCAACGTTGTCCTCTATGATTTTTCGCTCCGCGGAAGACGCGTGATATGGGCGGCGGAGCACAATGGAACTGCCGCGGCGTCGATGCGATATACAACGACGGAAGTGCGCCCCAGAAGCTTGGAGTGGATGTCAAACGAAATGCTGCGTAAAAGTACTGAAAGTTGGGCGAGTTGGTAGCTATTCATCTTGAAACTGTAGCGCGCACACAAGAAACGAGGACACAAGGCAAATGTAACAGACAGGCGCTTTCTTGTGTGCGCACTACAGTTTCAAGATGAAATGCTGTGTTTCTGTAGAAGGGCTAAAAGTTCCGTCTTCTGCGCAGCAGCCAGAGCCGGATTTATCGTGGCAGTTAGAGCAGCGGTCGCAGCATGATCATCAGTAATGCCAGAGGAAGGTGGCGATTCTGCACGAAGCGGAACCAGCGAAACAGGTTTGGTTTCAGCAAAGCAAGTTACCGTTAGTGCCCTGGAACTGTACAACTGTACAACTGGCGAAGAAGTTGGGTTAAGTGCAGTGACCAAAGCTCTACTGTCCTGAAAACGCACGAGGCTAGGAGGAACGGTAAGTCCCTTAGATACACAGCGACCGCACGGTGCAAGGAACACGTCACCATTAACGATAATATTGGAAGTCAGTGTCAGAATATTCTCATCGCCCGGGGGAATGAAACAATCCGCAGTTGTTACGAAACGCAGGCTGCGAGCGTCGACATCAGAGGAGAATTCAGTTGCCGTCATTTGAATCAATCGTTGACGACAAGATATCAAAGCCGACGCTGATGAAAGGAAGTCTCATCCCAAGATTAGGGGATAAGTACACGAAGACAGTACGATAAACTGAATATGGTGAAGGATGCCATCAATAAAAACTCGCGCTGTGCAAACACAAAAGGGCTCAACAAGAACTACGTTTGCACAACGAAGGGGAGAGTCACAATATGGCGTCTTCACTTTTCTCAAGCGGGAACACAAGTCCAAACTAATAACAGAAAGGGAAGCGCCATGTGTCCACTAAGGCTTCTGTCCGTACACCTTCAGCATACACCAACGATATATTTGATGGGGAGTTTGATGCAGTCCGAAAGATGCAGCTTTCCCTGCTGAAGCTGCGCATCTTAGTTTTCCGGGCAATGAGCAGAGGTTGAAGTCGCGGATCACAGTGGTGAAGAGGCGCGCCGAATCGGTGAAGGAGAGCAACGACACGGGAAACGGGAAGTATTGGCTGCGCCGAAGTTTGGCGGAGATGGTGAACGACGTGAATAAGTCGGGTAAGAGCGACGTTGGTTTGGTCCAGGAGACGAAAAGCCGTCCCGTTCAAAACCGTCATAGCCACGCCTTTCGTCTTGCTGGCAACGTCGACAAATTATATATATATATATATATATATATATATATATATATATATATAGTCACGAGCTTTCGTAACAGAGGACAGAATGAGCGCAAATGACCACGGGGACTGGCAGTGAGAAGGAAGCCGACGTTCGGCTCACTGCTTTTGTACCGGGCCCGTAACAGTGAGGTTCGAGCTCCGTCGCTGTCGGACGTGCTCTCGCGATTCTGTGGTTCCGGCCACCGTTCTGCCTCTTGTCTCGTATCCGAAAGGGGATTGGCCACATTTTAACTGCTCGTAGGGCTTTGTTTCTTCTGTAGGTTTTTTTTCCAGGGACCGTGAATGCTGGTCTCCGGTCCCGGCCAGGGCACGCCCTGGTCGGCTAGCCGTCCCACTGAGTCGGTGCCCCTGGAGTGTTTTTTAGGGGCGAAGCTCCTTAGGGTGTGGGTCTGTCCCTCCTCTGTAGTAGTAGTAGTAGTCGTCGTAGTAGGTAGCCACGTCTACTTTTATGAGAACAAAAAAATTCCGAGAGTTGTGGCCGTAGCGGAATCGAACCAGGGACCCCTCGCTTCTGAACGCGTGGCGCTAACCACTATGCCACGAAGCGCACATGGACAGACGCACCACGATGGCAATAAATACCCAACATTAACGAAAGACTGCGCGTTTCTAACGCGTTTGTGCTAGCGCGTTACGGCCCGTGCAAGAAGCTGGTGTAAGACGCTGTGGCCTCTCCGCCTTACCCCCGTATTCATAAACGCTGATGGCGTCGGCAAACGCGGTGCACGTTCCGGCATGTGTAAACGGCTGCGTAAGACGCTGTGGCCTCTTCCCCTTAGAGTACTGCACGTTTCTAACGCGTTTGTGCTAGCGTCCCCTTAAGCGGGAGATGGTGCAATTATAATGAAGGGCGCTGTTATAAAATAGGAATGACGTCACATATGGCGCGTGTCATTGGTGGAAGTCAATCGTTCGATTTAGTGCGGCGAGACTGGGCGAATTACACGGAAGATTCACGGTTTACCGATGATTCCCTCCGGAGCTTCGCCCACTCATCATCATTCACCCCGTGGATATGCGGTGTTTTTTTTTTTTCGGAACGGAGTCAGTACCTTGCCCGTGGCGCTCGTTCCCACGGATGGTGGTTCCATTCGGCTAACCGAATCAGAAAGGTTCCAGGAGGAGCGGCGCGGTATTACCGAGCACTTCGTTGACATCTCGGAGGTGAGGCGTTTTGGCAAGACAGGCATTCTATGTAAGTCTTCTAATGCTCAGTGCCTTAATGATTTGCTTAACTGCACGAGTTTCACTAGCATCGCGGTTCGTGCTTTCGTCCCTCCTCATCTCGCATGCGTGAAAGGCATTGTTCACGGGGTTCCTACCGATATTACTCCTGAGGCCCTTTTGAAGATGCTCTCTCCGGCTGGTGTTGTTTCTGTTTATAGATGCAATAGGTCGGTGGGTGATAACCGAGTCCCAACTGAGAGCGTCATTGTCTCGTTCGCCGGTTTAACGCGCCCGTCTGAAGTGAAGGCTTGGCGGTATTTGTTCTGCGTGGAGACATTGTCACCTAGGCCATTGCAGTGCCGAAACTGCTGGAGATTTGGCCACAGTGCTAATGCATGTAGATCTTCAGTGAGATGCTGGCGGCGGCTCTAACTCTACATCAACCTGCGACGAAAATGCACCTAGGTGTTGCTTGTGCGATGGATCTCATAGTGCTACAGATAGTAACTACCCTGCGCGAGGCCATGAGATTCAGGTGCTTGAGATCGCAGAGAAACGTCATTGTTCCCGTGCGGAAGCAATATCAGCAATAAAGGAGCGCGATGTTGGTTACGCAGCAGCTGCTTCCCGTCAGTCAACATCTCTAGAAGCCACAGTTTCGGCTGCTTTAGCCGCAGCCATTGACAAGGCAATGCCAATAGTTATGGAGCGACTGTTTAATACTTTTGCCGAAGGTATTACTGAGATGCTAACTGCCAAATTTAATAGCCTCCTCCAATCGCACTCTGCTTCTGCTGACCCCACTCCATGTAGTATTCCCACGCGCCATTAAAATGAATTGAACTTTGAAAATCAGGCAGAGGTTGAGTCCAATACCTCAGTTTGTTCTCCGGTCTCAGCAACTGCGGGACCTAGCCACTCATTTGGACACATGAGGCTTGGGACCATCAGCAATAGACGCAAGGGTTCCCCACTTTCTCCCACGGATACTCCTAAATCTAAGCCTAAAAAAAGAAAGAACAGTGATCACCACGAGCAGGATGCGTTGCGTTCTGCCGTGGAATCATCCGTTCTAGGATCCCCATAGCATCAGTAAAAGTTCTCCAATGGAATTGCCGCTCTATATCCTCAGGTTACGTTGGCCTTCTTTATTTAGTACACACAATAATACCAGATGTTATTTTACTTCAAGAATCATGGCTTTCGTCACATCACAGATTTACTATTAATAATTTTCGAACATTTCGTTTAGATCGTCCAGGTAGGGGCGGTGGGCTGCTAATACTAGTTTCATCAAAAATGTATCGTAAGGTAACTGTAACTTTTGAACATGTGTGTTCAGACTGCGAAATTTTAGGATTAGATTTTTTGCTGCCAGGTTGCTCTGTGTTTACAGTGGTTAATACGTACTTCCCGAACGGAGTCAAGAACACTGATCACCTGGACTCGCTGTTCCGAAACTGTTCAAATGCAACGCTCTTGGCAGGAGTTCTTCTTGGGGAATTAAAACGGATGGTTGTGGAAAGAGGTTGTGGAATTGGGTGCATGACAACAATTTTCAATGTCACAATTCAGGACAAATTACCTTTCTACGTGGGCGATTCTCTTCTGCATTTGATATGACTTTCTCCTCTGCTAACATGTCTATTTCATATTGGGACACCTTTGACAATGGAACAAGTAGCGATCACTTACCCATCACTTTTGAAATTATGCTTTCACGTCAGGCTCCTATTATACGACAAAGACGACTCATTAATTATAAAACTTATAAATCAACTATAAATGCAGGCTTATCAGCGTTGAGTACTTATGATGAACAACGGAGGGCTGACTCAGTGGTATCGCTTTTAAACTCTTCTATTCAGCCTGCTGAGCTTACGGTTATGTCTTGTAGCTCGCCGTCGAAGTAATCATGGTGGAACGATGCTTGCACACGGGATTATAGGCGAAGAAAAGCAGCGTGGAAAAGCCTCCAACATAATCATTCACCGAAAAATTGGATGGACTATAAATTCTATGCAGCTCTATTTAAACGAACTGTGGCGATAGCTAAAGATGAACAAAAAAAAATGCACTAAATACGTCTTTGTCAAAACCAGAAAGAAGATCGGCACTATTTAGGTTCTTACGCAACAAAAAAGATGTTCAACAGTCCGTATGGTCATTTTCTGCTGTTCTATCCCCCAAAGAAGCGGCGGATTCACTAAATAATATCGCGAAAGGGCTTGAAGCACGCTTTTCTTCGCTGTGTCCCAGACCGAGGAGGTTCAAAATTTCGACATCTGAATTTGTAGAAGTTACCATGACAGAATTATCCGATGTCATCTTGACTGCACATCAATCGGCTCCTGGTCCAGACCGTATCACCATTACTACGATTAAATTATTGTTTAAGTCTTTCCCAGATGAGCTCTTGAATATTGTCACGTAGTAGCGACGCTGAAGTAAACAGTAGTAAAACTGTGTGACGAAACTGGTTGTTTATTGGGCGAACCTGTGCCCACAAAAGCAAGCTACACTCGAAGCACAACGAAAGCGGCGAACACAGTCGGCGGTCGTCGAAAATCTGATCAGCGGCGAAGCGCGTCGGCTTTTATACCTGAGTCATCGAAGGTTCCAGATTATTCCCTGATGCCCGCGTGTCTTCCAGAAAGTTCTAGACAATTCGCGTCGGTCACACAATCAGATAACATAAGCGTCGGTGAAAACGGGCAACGAAAAGAAGCATCGATAACGTTCTAGAAACTTCCGATACAGGCGCGTCCTGCGCCGAGCGATAACGTTTAACATTTGTTAGCCGGTGGAAAGCGGCCACCGGTGATAAACATGTATACGAGTCAATACCCTCCCCTAAAAAGCATCGTCCCGATGCTACAAACACGAAAGCGAAAACAAAACCACGCGTACGGAAAGGGACAAAATTAACAAAGCAACAAAAAATATATATAAGTTCGTCAGCGGGCGTAGAAAGGCTTAAGACGCACCACGTGGATGACTTCAGGTCGCGCGCGGCGCCGCTGTGATTGCGAAATACCGTCTGGCACAACCTCATAGTCCAGTGCGCCAATACGTCGGATGATCTTATACGGTCCGAAATAGCGACGTAAGAGTTTCTCGCTAAGTCCTCGTCGGCGTATCGGAGTCCAGACCCAAACACGGTCTCCGGGCTGGTAGTCGACGTAGCGTCGTCGAAGATTGTAGTGTCGGCTGTCGGTTCTCTGCTGGTTCTTGATGCGCAGGCGGGCGAGCTGTCGACCTTCTTCGGCACGCTGCAAATAGGTGGCAACGTCGAGATTTTCTTCGTCGGAGACATCCGGTAGCATGGCGTCAAGCGTCGTTGCCGGTTTCCTTCCGTAGACCAGGTTGAACGGCGCCATGTGCGTCGTTTCTTGCATGGCCGTGTTGTATGCGAAGGTCACGTACGGAAGGATGGCATCCCACGTCTTGTGTTCGGCGTCGACGTACATTGCCAGCATGTCGGCGATGGTCTTATTTAGGCGCTCAGTGAGGCCATTCGTCTGCGGGTGGTAGGCGGTGGTGCGGCGATGGCTTGTCTGGCTGTAGCGCAGGATGGCTTGAGTTAGTTCAGCCGTGAAGGCCGTACCTCTGTCGGTGATGAGGACTTCTGGGGCACCGTGACGCAGGAGGATGTTCTCAACGAAGAATCGGGCTACCTCGGCGGCACTGCCTTTGGGCAAGGCTTTTGTTTCGGCGTAGCGGGTGAGGTAGTCCGTAGCTACGACGATCCATTTATTGCCGGACGTCGACGTCGGAAAAGGCCCCAGTAAGTCCATCCCGATCTGCTGGAACGGTCGGCGAGGTGGCTCGATCGGCTGTAGAAGTCCGGCTGGCCTTGTCGGCGGTGTTTTGCGTCGCTGACAGTCTCGGCATGTCCTTACGTAATGGGCGACGTCGGCAGAGAGGCGAGGCCAGTAGTATTTTTCTTGTATCCTCGCGAGCGTGCGGGAAAAACCGAGGGTCCAGCGGTTGGGTCGTCATGGAGAGCTTGCAGAACCTCTGGACGCAATGCTGCGGGTACCACGAGGAGGTAGTTGGCTCGGAGAGGCGAGAAGTTCTTCTTTAGGAGAATGTCGTTTTGCAAGAAAAACGACGCCAATCCTCGCCTGAACACCTTCGGCACAATGACGGTCTTGCCTTCCAGGTAGTCTACAAGGCTCCTAAGTTCCGGGTCGGCTCGCTGTTGTTCGGCGAATTCGTCGGCACTGATGGGTCCTAAGAAAGTGTCGTCATCCTGGTCGTCTTGTGGCGGCGGTTCGACGGGGGCGCGAGACAAGCAGTCGGCGTCAGAGTGCTTTCGCCCGGACTTGTAAACGACGGTGATGTCGAATGCTTGAAGTCTTAGACTACATCGTGCGAGGCGACCTGAAGGATCCTTCCAGTTAGCTAGCCAACACAAGGCGTGGTGGTCGCTCACAACTTTAAAGGGCCTGCCATAGAGGTAGGGACGAAACTTTGATGTAGCCCAGATGATGGCGAGGCACTCCTTTTCTGTTGTGGAATAATTTGCTTCCGCCTTCGATAGCGACCGGCTAGCGTAACTTACAACCCTTTCTAGTCCATCAGTCCTCTGCACAAGAACGGCGCCGAGTCCTACGCTGCTTGCGTCGGTGTGGACTTCGGTATCGGCGTTTTCGTCGAAATGCGCAAGTATTGGCGGCGATTGCAGGCGTTGCTTCAGTTCTTCAACTGCTTCGACTTGCGGCGTCTCACACTTGAACTCGACGTCGGCCTTCGTGAGGTACAGTCAACCACAAAAGTTTGCGGACCACGCGAGCGCGTGCCAGACTGCCTATCCGCGCCACCTAGCGGTACGCCACCTAGCGGCGACAGGGGCGCTCTCCCGGATATGAGCCCTCTTGGTACTCGCCTGCCTGTTAATTTTTTATTCCCGTGCATGACATTGTTAGTTCGTTGTGTTGACGCAGAGCGCTGTCTGCGATAAGACCGCCACATATCTGGCTTGATAGCAGTATCGGAGCAATCACTGCAACCTTTGTCGACTGGTGTGCCAGTGGGTAGATAAGTTTCACGAAGCGCTGCGACGATTTTTTTACGCGACGTTTACTGGCGCACTTTGGTTGGCAGCATCTTGGTCCAATGAGTGTTGCTGCTTCTGCGTCTTGAGAGAAAGGGTAGGGAGGTGTTTCACTGTCATCAAAAATAAAGAAAAAGCGGATGCATAGAAAATTTTCTTTCACACATAGGCGCATCTTCGCATCAGTCGCTGAAAACGTAGTAGACTTGCTTCAGGCCACGTGGTGATTGCCTATTTGGAAAGATGCCGCTGCGTGTTCCACTTGACGAAAGAAGGCACATTGTGCGTTTATTTATAGAGGGAATACCTCAGCGCGAAATCTGCCGCCGAACCAACAGGAGCCGGACTGCCGTGAATAGGATTATTCAAGCTTTCCGCGACGATGACAGATTCACAGATATGGAGCGCAGTGGGCGTCCAAGGGCCACGACTGAGGAAGAGGACCGCCTGATTACGGCCGCCATCGTGGCTGATCCTTTTCAAAGTGCAGAGGATATCCGAGAAGCGCTCTCGCTCACGGTATCGTCTGAGACTGTAAGAAGAAGGCTGAGTGAGCTTGGCCTGCAGTCTTTCGTAGCAGCACAGAAGCCCTGCCTCTCAGACAGCCAGCTACAAGAACGACTCATTGTTCGCTACAGCAATGAAAGATTGGACAACAGAGAAATGGGGCGATGTCATCTTTAGCGACGAGTCAACTTTTTCCACGCGCTGGGACCAACGGAAGCGAGTTTGGCGTCCACTAAACTGCAGGTGTGTCTACAGTGTATTGGCAGTTAATTCACGAAGCTAATTCTGCATCACAACATGTTTCACGTAAAATGAGCTTTTGGACATTACGAGATTTTTCTGTAGTGGTATTATGTTGAAAACATTAACGATTGTTTCATAGTACTACTTACTCTGAAGCTAATTAAAAGCTGCCAGTGGGTCTTTCAGTACTATCTAATGATGTTTGCACGTTTTCTATTGCAACTCTATAACAGCATTATAAAGTTCATACGCAAGAGGAATCACAACATTTTTAGACGCGCCGCTGGAACCCAATTGTATGCTATTTCTTGCAGATATCTGCCTAATTACACACAGAGTGTTCTATCCAGTGGACGGTGTTCCGTGAGCGTGTGGGGAGCAATCAGCAAAGATGGCCTTGGTCCCCTTGTGCGTCTGGAAGGGCCCTTCACTGCGTCACGGTACTGCGACGTCATCACTAGACACCTCGTTCCGTATGCGCTGGACGGTCCCTTCAGCGACGGCTGCTATTTTTTTCAACACGACCGCAGCCCGATCCATAAAGCACGTATCGTCCAGTCATTGCTAGAAGAACATGCTGTTTGCCAGCTTGAGTGGCCTCCATGTGGCGCCGACTTGAATCCCATAGAAAATGTCTGGGGCATGTTGAAGAAACGGCTGTCCACACGAGCCAACCGCGGCCGCACGGCCGATACGCTGTGGCAAGCGATCGCACAAGAATGGGAAAGCCTGCGCGGTCGACCGGAGATTACTGAATCTTTGTACGAGTCGATGCCCACACGCATCAATAAGGTGCTAGAAAACGGCGGACATTTCACTTCCTACTAGATCATTGAGACACCTATGTTTCATGACACTTCTGTAAATGTCTTGTGAATAAATTCATCCCCTTCAGACACGAATTATGATGCACTGTCTGCAAATGCGTCAAATGCGCATGGCATCATTTCAAGACGCTCACTATTACATTCCAAGAAAGAAGACGAAGCAATGTGCTGTTTTGTGCGAGTTTCAGTAAAAAAAATTAATTAGCGTATAACTCATTATCTAATTATTCTGAAATCCGTCAGCTTCAATGCTTGCATAAAAAGAATCAACTATTAGGCCCGAAACGCATGCACACTTGCTTTTTCGGTTGTATTCGTGTCGACCGGAGAAAAAAAATACTCTTGACGTTGGTCTTGGAACGCGGCACGTCGAACGATTGTCTAACATGGTAGTGTCTCCAGCAAAGTGATCATCTGCAGCAATACGCAGGACAATGAAGTTAACTGACCGCTAGTTGTCCCATCAGGAAGCGGACACGAATGTGCACACTGAGTTTTAGGTCATTTGAAGAAACACGTGGCGTGGGACGCGCCTCCGAAGTTCGAGTCCCCAAACGAGGACGCCGTGTCGCAAAGGGTTATAAAAAGAGTCATCGCACCCGATTCTTT
This sequence comes from Dermacentor silvarum, assembly GCF_013339745.2. NCBI lineage: Eukaryota > Metazoa > Arthropoda > Arachnida > Ixodida > Ixodidae > Dermacentor > Dermacentor silvarum. Next base: position 70,433,295 of record NC_051155.1, read on the forward strand.
CTTATTTTTCTAAATGTAACCACTATAGCAGCGCGGTGGTTCGGGCTTTGCGCAGCAAAACCTGGGCGCAGGCGATCAAATCCCGGCCGCTACTGTCACTTAGCGATGGGGGAGGAACGGAAAAATTCTGCCTACTGACTAAGCATCTGTGTCCCATGGCTGCCTCACCGCTCACTCACGCACTCACGAAAAAAAAAAACAGCGTGGCTACGCGAAAATAGAACTGATAACAGCCGAAGAATACGCTGTCTGATTACTTGTACTGATATTCTGCTCTCAAAATATAAGCAAGTAGCCCTGGCTAACAAAGAGCGCGTCACGTTGAAAGAGATAGGTAGAAAATATTTGCGCACAGTGCGAAAATAGACAGGCCATAGATTTAAGGAGGGATGCGTCTTCAACGTAGCGCTGCTGTCGATCGCTGGTGACGTAGCGGAAGTGTCGCGAAGAGGCTCTTGGCCACGCGCTCGCGTGGTCCGCAAACTTTTGTGGTTGACTGTACGTCAGTGGCTCAGCGATCCGCGAAAAGTCCTTGACGAAGCGCCTGTAATAGGCGCACAGTCCAAGAAATCTACGCACCGCCTTCTTGTCGGCGGGCGGAGGAAAGTTGGAGATGGCTGCAGTTTTCTGAGGGTCGGGGCGCACTCCAGACTTGTTGATGACGTGACCCAAGAACAAGAGCTCCTCATATGCGAAGCGGCACTTTTCTGGCTTTAACGTGAGTCCGGAGGTTTTGATTGCTTGAAGAACTGTTTCAAGGCGCCGCAGGTGTTCTTCGAAGCTTGAGGCAAACACAACGACGTCGTCCAAATAGACGAGGCAAGTCTGCCACTTCAAGCCTGCCAGTACTGTATCCATGACGCGTTGGAAAGTCGCAGGTGCCGAGCAAAGACCAAACGGCATGACCTTGCACTCGAACAGTCCGTCTGGTGTTATAAAGGCATTCTGCCGGTCCCTCTCGTCGACTTCGATTTGCCAGTAGCCGGTTTTGAGGTCCATCGACGAAAAATACTTTGCGTTGTAGAGTCGATCCAAGGCGTCGTCAATCCGTGGGAGGGGGTATACGTCCTTCTTCGTGATCTTGTTGAGGCGACGATAATCGACGCAGAAACGTAGGGTTCCATCCTTCTTCTTCACTAATACCACGGGGGACGCCCACGGACTCTTGGACGGCTGGATGATGTCGTCGCGTAGCATTTCGTCGACTTGTTGCCTTATGGCTTCGCGTTCGCGCGCCGAAACTCGGTACGGGCTCTGACGGAGTGGGCGGACATTTTCGTCGGTTATGATGCGGTGCTTGGCGACAGGGGTTTGTCGAACTTTTGACGACGACGAGAAGCAGTCCTTGTATTGCAGGAGCAGAGCTTTTAGTTGTTCTTTCTTATGCCTGGGAAGGTTCTGATTGACGTCGAAAGTTGGCTCAGGTATTACAGTCGTCGTTGCAGGTGCACTGGAATCCGTGAAGGCGAAAGCACTGCTGGCTTGTACTATTTTGTCGATGTAGGCGACTGTGGTGCCTTTGCTAGTGTGCTTGTATTCGGTGCTGAAGTTCGTGAGCATCACCCTTGCTTTCCCTGCACGCAGCTCAGCTATGCCTCTAGCGACGCAAATTTCACGGTCGAGCAATAAGTGATGATCGCCCTCGATGATGCCCTCCATGTCTGCAGGCACTTCGGTACCGACGGAAATCATTACGCTGGAGCGAGGCGGAACGGTGACTTGTTCTTCAAGCACATTCAAGGCATGGTAACTTATGCTTGTATCCGGTCGTATCGCGTTGTGCGTTGAAAGCGTTATCGACTTGGACCTTAAGTCGATGACTGCACCGTGTTGATTTAGAAAGTCCATGCCTAGGATGACATCCCTGGAGCAGTGCTGCAGGATTACGAAGCTCGCCGGGTAAGTGCGGTTGTTTACCGTGACTCGCGCTGTGCAGATTCCAGCCGGCGTTATTAGGTGGCCTCCCGCTGTCCGGATATCGGGTCCTTGCCAGGCCGTCTTCACCTTCTTTAACTTGGCGGCAAACGCGCCACTGAAGACGGAATAGTCGGCGCCAGTGTCGACGAGAGCGGTGACGTTATGACCATCGATGAGCACGTCTACGTCGATAGACCGTCGTCTAGCATTACGGTTAAGTCGTGGCGTCGGATCACGGCTGCGTCGGCTTGCTCCGCTGCTGCTACGTCGCGTCGGCCGGTCTTCTTGCGGCGGCGAAGTGTTGTCAAGGCTGTTGCTAGGCGGCGTGCTGATATCTCGTCGTGATGATTCGCGAATCGTCGTCGTCGTCGTCGTCGGCGGCGGAGGATCTTCGGCATTGCGTCGTACAGCAACCGCACCTACATCGGTTGCTGCCTTTAGTTTCCCGGGTAAGGGCTGGAAGATCGGCCCCGGGTGGGACCGGTGCACTGACGGCGATGCGGCGAGATGTAGCGGCCTGGTGACGGCGAGCGTGAGGGTCGTCGGGGTTGCCACTGGGCTCCGGCGAGGTAGTCGGCGATGTCGCGCGGTCGTTCACCCCGCACTGGACGCGGCGCGTTGACGGCGAACCCTCGTAGGCCCATCTCGCGGTATGGGCATCGGCGGTAGACATGGCCGGCTTCCCCGCAGTGATAGCAGAGCGGGCGGTGGTCGGGGGCGCGCCAAATGTCCGTCTTCCGTTGGTAACTGCGCTGGGCGACTGGCGGGCATGCTGGCGGCGGCGGCGGTGGACGACGGAACTGCGGCGTTACGGGGCCCTGGCGCGAGCGCGGAGGGGGGCCTTGACGACGGGCGACGGCGGCGTAGATCATCGCTTCCGGCTGGGGTTGCGGCGATTCGGGAAGTCCTAACGATTGCTGGATTTCCTCCCGCACGATATCGGCGATGGAAGCAACTTGAGGCTGCGACGATGGTAGCAACTTCTGCAGCTCTTCGCGTACTATCGCCCTGATGGTGTCTCGTAGGTCGTAGGAGAGTCCTTGGACTTCGGCGTACTGTGGCGTCGAACGGCGATTGTATCACCGGTTGCGCATGTCCAGCGCTTTCTCGATCGTCGTAGCCTCCGTGAGAAAGTCTTGGACTGTCGTTGGTGGATTCCGCACCAGTCCGGCGAATAGCTCCTGCTTAACTCCCCGCATGAGCAAGCGAACTTTCTTGTCTTCTGGCATAGCGGGGTCGGCGTGCCGGAATAATCGAGTCATTTCTTCAGTGTACATACCGATGCTCTCATTCGGGAGCTGTACACGGTTTTCCAACAAGGCTGCAGCTCTTTCTTTACGGACGACGCTCGTGAAGGTGTCCAGGAATGCGGCTCGGAACAGGTCCCAGGTTGTTAGTGCACGCTCCCTATTCTCGAACCAGGTTCTGGCGCCGTCTTCAAGCGAGAAGTAAACATGGCGCAGCTTGTCGTCGCAGTCCCACTTGTTGAACGTAGCGACTCGGCCGTATGCCTCCAGCCAGCTTTCGGGGTCTTCACATGGCGAACCGCGGAAAGTCGGCGGCTCCCTGGGTTGTTGCATCACGACTGCAGATGTTGGCGCAGGGTCTGTCATGGTAGCTGCTGCCGAGGTCGTGACTTTTGTCCTCTTGGTCGCTGTGGTCTTCTCGGGAAGAAGTCCGTACTCCGGCAGAAGTCCTTGCTGCCTACGGCTTGCTCGCTGGTCCTTGGCGACGTTGGCGCTGTCCTCCGGTTTCGGGCTTGGATCACGGCTTTTCGGGGGCGTTCGCTGCATGAACGCACTAGCACCTCCACCAGATGTCACGTAGTAGCGACGCTGAAGTAAACAGTAGTAAAACTGTGTATGACGAAACTGGTTGTTTATTGGGCCAATCTGTGCCCAGAAAAGCAAGCTACACTCGAAGCACAACGAAAGCGGCGAACACAGTCGGCGGTCGTCGAAATCTGATCAGCGGCGCGACGCGTCGGCTTTTATACCTGAGTCATCGAAGGTTCCAGATTAATCCCTGATGCCCGCGTGTCTTCCAGAAAGTTCTAGACAATTCGCGTCGCTCATACAATCAGATTACATGAGTGTCGGTGACCACAGACGAAGGATAGAAGCATCGATAACGTTCGAGAAGCTTCCGATGCAGGCGCGTCCTGCGCCGAGCGATAACGTTTAACACTTGTTAGCCGGTGGAAAGCGGCCACCGGTGAAAGATAAACATGTATACGTGTCAATATAGTTAACTGGGGTGCTATGCAGGATGCCCCGAGTTTGGCGAAACTCGGGATCTTCACGAGCTCTGGCGACGCCCCAAGATCAAAGAACAAATGGTAACAAGACGAAGTTTGTCCATCGGCACACCTCCAATTTCCTTGGTTTATCTAGATTCACTCTGGGTGGCTATTATCCCTTGGGCGTTGCCATATGGGCGGTCGACAAACTGGGGCTCACGTGATCATACGGTCGGTGCATGGTCGTGCCTTCTTTCACTTGTTTGTCGTTCCACCGAGTGCAATACAGGCACAAGCAAGTTATAAAATAAATTCATTTAGTACAATAATATTAGTCACATTAACGTGGGTTGTAAGCATTTTAATGTTTCCACGATGTACACGGAATGTGTATTAGACTAATTTGTATTTAAATACGTTTCGCGTTATGCCACGAGGGGACGCTCGCCCCCCTCTTTTTTTTCTGGATTCGATTGGCACGGCTCGATACGTGCTTGCTCTAGCATTTCCGAGCACCGATTGGTGTGCGCTTGCTTTTCTCACTGGGTTTCCAACAGATCGCTCGTTGCTCCTTTGCTCTAGATTGGATTGGTGCGGCTCGCTACGTGCTTGCGCTCCCATTTCCGAGCAGAGATTGGTGTGCGCCTGGTTTTCACACTGGGCTTTTAACAGATCGCTCGTTGCTCGCGCTAAAGAAAAGCTGCGAGTAGCGCGCGCATCCAGCTACAAGACGAAGTGAGCGTCGGCTAGCGCATAAGTGGTTTGCCGCGCGCTTACCGTGTAAGCACACAGGAATGCCGGAAAGCACACATACAAGGGTCAGAAAACTACGCTTTATTTTCTTTTACTTTGCGATACACCTCCATACTGGCAAGCGTCGAGCGATGGCTTCTAACAACCGCAGGAAAGAGTCTTTGTAGTGGCTAGCCCGAGCGATCCGTGGCTTCTAACAAACGCACGAAAGGGTATTTGCAGCGCACGTGGATGTTGACTGCCACCACATGCATCCCAGGTGGGACTCCAGCATCGGTGCAGTTACCCTGTACCTATCGCTGACGAGGGAGCGCTCCACTTTTTGACAATAACTTTCTTTTTTTGCGTGTGAACGCCCGTGATGGGGTCCACAAAGTGCACGCTTTCGTTGACTGTCTACCAATGCGGATTGAGGCATAGCCCCGTTAGCATCCACTAAATTTGGGATACATTTGTATGCGGCCAATTCGTCACTATGAATAATGGTCCCCGGTTGAACATTGGCTGCAATAATGGCGCCTAGCGTCACCGCCTTTCGTCGGTAGACTTTGAAAGTCGCAACACCCCTCTGGTCGTGCAGAACATGCTGCAGACCCAAGGGCCCCCAACTTTAACACCACCGTAATTTTGGCGGCTGGCGGAAAGTTGTCGCCCGTTATTAGGCGGCCTCGATTGTATACTTTTTCTCGCCGCGAAGAAGGCACTCATCAATTTGCGCTATCTACCCGGGGTACCAAATGGAGGTCGCGCCAGCAGCTCGTCCCTCGCGACCTTACGGGGGTAGTTCGTCCTGTCGGCGATGGTGTGCTCCTATAGAGGAAACAAGTCGCCGGTCATCTCCTTCAACAGCCATATGTCTACGCTTTTCCTCACGCAGTACGTGAGCCAAATCATTTGCCGCGTGGAGAGGTGGTCGTTCGGATGGCCGAGGCGGTCCGTGTTGGCGAAGTAACGTCCTTCGCCTCTCTGACCGTGCAGTGCAGCTTTACCGTGTAACTGCGAAAACTTATTTCGGCACCTGTTGCATCGGAAGGCAGCCGGGCTTCCATTCTGAGTCTTCCAATATAATGTGACCACTTCGCCTACGCAGGTTGGTTGGCCCGGGTTGAACCCCAGGTGCTCATAGGTGCCCCAGTACTCCGATGACGACGCCGGACCTGGCCTGGGGCTAGGGCGCGGTGGACGAGCAGCGCTTGAAACAGGAGAGAGCCGAAGCGATCGCAAGAACTTTTCCTCCGCAGCCTAGTCACATCAGTCTGTGCTCGGAAAGCATAATATGCCCGCCACGCAGTCTCCGCAGACAAGGGCGCTCGCCTACCTCGTCACACAGCCAGCGCACTGACGTTTTGGAAAGGCAAAAACGACGCTGAAACTCTACGTCGGTCATGTAGCTGAACGGGTCCAGATGGTCATATTGACGCTTGCCGCGATGCCGCGATTGACGCTTGCCGGGATTGATGCGATGACACAGGCTGCTGCTGCCGCCGCCATGCTCCCGAGTTTAACTCGAGGGGGGTTTCGCGATGTACGAGTTTGGCCCGAGTTCGCGTGTCAATCAAAACCATAGGTCACGCCCCGAGCGAGGCATGTAACTCTTGTGCGCGCCCACCACGGTTGGGCCGCGCCCAACTTATTTTTCGACAACAGCGACGTGGTGCGGAACTGAGAGGCATTAACAATCTTGACCGGCGAAACAAAACACGCTCAACGCACTGTCATCGGTGATGTACTCAGCACCACTATATAAAAAAAGCGTCGACTTTCGCTGCCTTATGCATATGTCTTCTTGGGCTGTGATGACCCCACAACACGGTTCATTGCCTGCGTTGTGGCTACGTAGCGCACAGCAAATAATTATCCGCACGTCACTGTAGCTGCTTGCAAGGCGTCGATGCGCCGTGGTGGACGACGATCTTGAGCAGTGCGTAGTGTTTTCCAACGACTACGTATCACAGCTGTCATTTGAGATGGCTGCTCTGTCAGTGATATAATGCAGCAAACACGGTCAGCGGTCAGCGCAAACACACCCAGTGCAATGGCATTTTGTCATCACAAGCACGGCACACTAAACAATTGCAACACCTTCCTGCGTTCGAAGTCTAATTTTCTAACTGCACACAAGAGCCCTCATCCACCAAAATGCGATTGCTGCGCTGTCGTTACGATATCCATCTGCGATCGCTGTTAGCTCAGCAGCAGAGGCAATCGGCAAGCAGATTGGAGTGAACAACACACTCAAATTCTGCGCACATGCGCACGGAGGCACCTTCAATGGGCAAGCGGTGACAAGCGACGAACTGTGTCGCTGGGCAGCACGCTCGTGTTCGCAATGCATCGCGGAGACTTCGCGCACGCAGATAAACTGGTGCATTTTCATTGTGCTGCGTCGCTACGGACCCAGAATACCGCACAGCCATTTTGCAGCGACAGCCGTTGCTCCTGTCTCTATGGCTAAAGTGTCGTTTCAGTTGATAAAGCGGCGGCCTTAATAGCCGCCGCAGTGAAGCACCTGCGGTGAACAGCCATGCCGCAGCGCTGCGTTGCCATTCCCCTATTAGACAGGGAATGGGCAGATCGTTGTCATGACTGACTTTATTGAACATAGCACTGCAGCGCCCCTGGCGACTGCTCACCGCATGAACTCCCTCGTGCGTGTGACCCTCTAGAATGTATCCGCTTGTAAGCTTTCGCCTCACTGTCGCCACTCGCGGCAAAAAAGTACAAAATTTAATAATTCATTATATGTCCGTTTGTCATCACAAATTTACAGCATTCAAAAAAAAAAACGATACTTTAAGAAGTAAAATGTTGGTTATTTTATTTGTTGTATTTCAAAGTATTCGATTGAGGGAAAGTATAGGTGCAAGAATGCACCGCATGTGCCCTGTTCGCATTCGACGGAGGATAGAAAGATAATGCCCGAAAAAGGAGGCACGCCCTTGACGCGCCCGAGAAAGGCGTGGCAAGCGGCTCACGGCAAGTGTGCAGACAGACAGCGGGACAGTGACGGTATAGCTAAATTGCGATAATACGTTGACAACAATACGCGGCGCTGGCGCGTTTTGTTGCGCAGTCCTCTGTGCTTGAAGCCCGGCAGCACTGTGCCGCGCAGGGTGCGCGCATGTTGTCATACGCGGCTTTATCTCGACATTTCTTTTTGCCTGCTGTTATTGCACGTTCCTTGCTATCTCCGTTCACTGACTGCCATCGAGCAAACTCGGGTAAAACTCGGGTGAACGAGAAACTCGGCGCATCCTGCATAGCACCCCTGTTCACTACAATATACATGGATTCCGACCTCTTGGAAATTGCAAACAAA
>NC_051155.1:70441622-70491147 GCF_013339745.2 Dermacentor silvarum
TTGCAGCTGCAGTTGTACTGCTCGGTGTTGTGATCAACGGCTCCTCTACATCGTCGAATTTTGGTGCTGTGTTCTTGTTCCCACGATCTTATTTGGGCTGGGACTTCCTTTCCATTAATAAGGCCGTCATCGACTGTTCTCGTGCTGAAGTGGAATTTCAAACGCTGTGTCATGCCCCACTCCTTGACGCTTGTGAACCTGAAGATAAAGTATTTGTTGCCGAAGACGTTACAATTCCACCGCACTCATCTGTCCTTGCCACAGTGTCATGCAACAGTGTTGATGGTGCCAGCGCACTTTTTACGCCATCTGCCATTTTCGCTCGTTGCAAATGTTCCCCGCTGCCTTTCGCTTTTTTGGACGTTCATGCCGCGTCAGCAGACTACTCGTTGCCAACTGATTGTCCTGTCCTCTCACGTTGCTTCGTGGGGAGTGCGTTGGCCGCGTCCATTGTGTGTCGACACTGCTGCCATCATTGACATGCCAACTGGTTCCATCGCCACTCATGAGGTCGCCGGAGTGACCTGTAACCCCGCGCAGGAGCAGACTTCGGCCGATGTTTTACATGGCTCCATCGCCGACACGTTGATCGTTTCCCCAATGCGCCCAGCTTCTACGCCTTCTTGACAAGTTCCGTTTCTCTTCGACTGCCAGCATGTTCCCTTGGGCCGCACGTCAACTGTTTGTCATCGCATCGACACGGGTACCAGTGCGCCACTGCGACAAAGGCCATATCATGTATCCGCGACAGAGCGCCGTGTTATTGATGACCAAGTAGCTGACATGCTGAAGCTCGGCGTCATTCAGCCTTCGGATAGCCCCTGGGCATCTCCCATTGTTCTTGTTAAGAAGAAGGACGGATCGATTTGATTCTGTGTCGATTACAGTAGAATCTCGATGATACGAATCTCATGGGGTCACAAAAAATATTCGTATTAGCCGAAATTCGTATCATCAAAACACAATTAAAACTAGCTAAATTAAAGAGTTTGAGGTGAACTCACTCAGGCACACGCACGTAAAAAGCATTTGCAGTATAGATTACTAAGTAACTGTTTATAGTGCAAACTGGCTACAACGCGGCCTTTTCCGACTCCTGTTTACCCTCTCATAGAACTCTATCTATATGCATGCCGCTTACAGTGCAGTCGCGTGAGACGAAATACCGGTTATAATGCGGCTTCCGCTGGAAAATCTCGCCGACAAGGGCGGTAGCGAGCACGCTTCTCAACGAGGTGCGCCCACCGATGGTAGAGGAGATCAACAAGGGTGATGAGGAGGAGGAGCATGAGACGTGGAGCACGAGTCCAAGGGCGATAAAATTGTCGCCGCGCGCCGTATGTGCGAATGAAAGCGCGCCTTTCGCGCGGGGGACGCGCGCCTTTACACACGGAGAGCGAATGCACAGCGGAGAGCAAACGCGACTTCCGTCACGGCCGGGCGCGCCAGTTGAGCCCGGCCCTGCTTCCGTCGCGCGAAAGGCCGGGGGCTATGGGAGGGAGGGGGGGGGGGGGGGCGACGCTGCGCTGTGGGCACCAAATGCGTATCTTGGAACCGGGCGCGAGGGTAACTGGCGACGCAATCTCTCACGCAAAAGGAGCAAAGCGGGAAGGCAGCGCAGGAGGGAGGGAGGGAGGGGGGGGGGGGGCGGCTTTTACTTTGCCAACAAATGCGTTCTTGTACTTTGCGCCTGTGCCGGCTGTCGGGGTTGTCGCGCGCACCGTATCTTGAAAGCGATCTCCACACGGATCTGACCTTCGTATGCGCTGTGCTTACGCCGCTCAGTTTCCGTTGAAGCGATAGACCGCACGAACCTTCGCTGGCTGCGGCGGCCGCGCTTCCCCACGCCTGCGTGGGGAAAAGCGCAAAAGCAAGAAAAGCGCCACCGCGTCAAACTCTTCGCGCCCAGTTGCGGCCTCCCGCGCTGTCCGGCACCGCGTCCGTGCCACCGCACCAAAAGAAAAAAGGAGAAAGCGCGTGACTGCGCGCTGTTCTCTTTCTCGGCCGTCGGTGGGGCGGCGTTTATTCGTATCAACCGACACGGTCGAAAATCGATTCGTAACAACCGTTCTCTAGCATGTTGCAAAGTAATGGGGCTCGGCCGGGACCACAGAAAAATTCGTATCATCCGGAAATTCGTATTAGCCGTGGTCGTATCATCAAGATTCCACTGTACCGTCATCTTAACAATATAACTCGTAAAAATGTTTACCCTCTTCTAAGAATTGACGACGCCCTTGACTGTCTCCAAGGCGTGGAGTTCTTCTCTTCTATCGACTTGCGCAGTGGCTATTGGCAAGTCCCCATGGCACCCGAAGACCAACCTAAAACGGCCTTTGTAACACCAGATGGCCTATATGAATTTCGTGTTATGCCTTTTGGGCTTTACAACGCCCCCGCAACATTTGAGCGTATGATGGACAACCTTTTGCATGGTCTCAAGTGGAAAATGTGCCTGTGCTACTTAGATGATGTGGTTATTTTCTCGCCCGATTTTTCAACCCATCTCTGTAGGCTGGAGGAAGTGTTACGGTGCCTAACTTCCGCCGGCCTTCAGCTCAACCTCAAGAAATGCCACTTTGGTGCAAGTCTGCTCACCATCCTTGGCCATGTGGTATCTAAACACGGTATTCTTCCTGAAGCTTCCAAGCTCCGTGCAGTTGCTGATTTTCCCAAACCTTCCTCCGTAAGAGAACTTCGCAGCTTCCTTGGCCTGTGTTCTTACTTTCGCCGCTTCATTCAGAATTTTGCGTCCATCACCGCTCCCTTGAATCAGCTTCTACGGAGCGACTTGAACAATTACGCCTGGTACCCTGCTTGTGACGATGCCTTGCAAGAGTTGCGTCCTCTATTAAACATCGCCACCTATACTGCGTCACTTCGACCCCACAGCTCCGACCGAATTACACAACAACGCCAGCGGTGTTGGACTCGGCGCTGTGCCGCGCAGCGCAAGTCTGGATTTGACGAGTACGTCGTTGCATACGCAAGCCGCACCCTCAGCAAAGCCGACAAGAATTGTTCCGTTACGGAGGAGGAGTGTTTTGGCCATAATCTGAGCACTTCGTAAATTTCGACCCTACCATTATGGCTGTACTTTCAACGTGATTAGAGATCACCATGCACTTTGTGGCTGTCCACATTGAGGACCCCTCAGGTCGATTAGCTCACTGGGCTTTGCGGTTGCAAGATTTCGACGTGCGCGTTGTCTACAGGTCTGGCCGCCGCCACACCGACGCCAACGCGCTTTCCCGTTCGCCCATGTCAACCGAAAGCGATGCCTGCCTCTCTGCCGCTGACCAAGTACTTTCGTTCCCAGCAGGCTGCGACATGGCTTCGAAGCAACGCAAGGATGCCTGGATTAGTGCTCTTCCCACTTCCTTCCTTTCAAACCCTTCGACTGTTCCTCCACCTTCTCGAGCTCGCGCCTCCCGGACGAGCTGGTGATGTGGCTGCAGCGCCGGGTATTCCTCTTCACTACAATCGAATTCAATATGAATACAGGACAAGAGAAACGCAGGCAGCGTGTCTCAACCAGAACAGCTCAGGCAATCTCGAGCTCCGCGCCTCCCGGACGACTGGCAATGTGGCTGCAGCGCTGGGTATTCCTCTTCACTACAATCGAATCCAATATGAATACAGGACAAGAGAACAGCAGGCAGCGTGTCTCAACCAGAACAGCTCAGGCAATCTCGAGCTCGCGCCTCCCGGACGACTGGCGATGTGGCTGCAGCGCCAGGTATTCCTCTTCACTACAATCGAATCCATATGAATACAGGACAAGAGAACAGCAGCAGCGTGTCTCAACCAGAACGCTCAGGCAATCTCGAGCTCGCGCCTCCCGGACGACTGGCGATGTGGCTGCAGCGCCAGGTATTCCTCTTCACTACAATCGAATCCAATATGAATACAGGACAAGAGAACAGCAGGCAGCGTGTATCAACCAGAACAGCTCAGGCAATCTCGAGCTCGCGCCTCCCGGACGACTGGCGATGTGGCTGCAGCGCCAGGTATTCCTCTTCACTACAATCGAATCCAATATGAATACAGGACAAGAGAACAGCAGGCAGCGTGTCTCAAACCAGGAACAGCTCAGGCAATCTCGAGCTCAGCGCCTCCCGGACGACTGGCGATGTGGCTGCAGCGCCAGGTATCCTCTTCACTACAATCGAATCCAATATGAAACAGGACAAGAGAACAGCAGGCAGCGTGTCTCAACCAGAACAGCTCAGGCAATCTCGAGCTCGCGCCTCCCGGACGACTGGCGATGTGGCTGCAGCGCCAGGTATTCCTCTTCACTACAATCGAATCCAATATGAATACAGGACAGAGAACAGCAGGCAGCGTGTATCAACCAGAACAGCTCAGGCAATCTCGAGCTCGCGCCTCCGGACGACTGGCGATGTGGCTGCAGCGCCAGGTATTCCTCTTCACTACAATCGAATCCAATATGAATACAGGACAAGAGAACAGCAGGCAGCGTGTCTCAACCAGAACAGCTCAGGCAATCTCGAGCTTCACGCCTCCCGGACGACTGGCGATGTGGCTGCAGCGCCAGGTATTCCTCTTCCACTACAATCGAATCCAATATGAATACAGACAAGAGAACAGCAGGCGCGTGGTCTCAACCAGAACAGCTCAGGCAATCTCGAGCTCGCGCCTCCCGGACGACTGGCGATGTGGCTGCAGCGCCGGGTATTCCTCTTCACTACAATCGAATCCAATATGAATATAGGACAAGAGAACAGCAGGCAGCGTGTCTCAACCAGAAACAGCTCAGGCAATCTCGAGCTCGCGCCTCCCGGACTGGTGATGTGGCTGCAGCGCCGGGTATTCCTCTTCACTACAATCGAATCCAATATGAATACAGGACAAGAGAACAGCAGGAAGCGTGTCTCAACCAGAACAGCTCAGGCAATCTCGAGCTCGCGCCTCCCGGACTGGCGATGTGGCTGCAGCGCCGGGTATTCCTCTTCACTACAATCGAATCCAATATGAATACAGGACAAGAGAACAGCAGGAAGCGTGTCTCAACCAGAACAGCTCAGGCAATCTCGAGCTCGCGCCTCCCGGACGACTGGCAATGTGGCTGCAGCGCCAGGTATTCCTCTTCACTACAATCGAATCCAATATGAATACAGGACAAGAGAACAGCAGGCAGCGTGTATCAACCAGAACAGCTCAGGCAATCTCGAGCTCGCGCCTCCCGGACGACTGGCGATGTGGCTGCAGCGCCAGGTATTCCTCTTCACTACAATCGAATCCAATATGAATACAGGACAAGAGAACAGCAGGCAGCGTGTCTCAACCAGAACAGCTCAGGCAATCTCGAGCTCGCGCCTCCCGGACGACTGGCGATGTGGCTGCAGCGCCAGGTATTCCTCTTCACTACAATCGAATCCAATATGAATACAGGACAAGAGAACAGCAGGCAGCGTGTATCAACCAGAACAGCTCAGGCAATCTCGACCTCGCGCCTCCCGGACGACTGGCAATGTGGCTGCAGCGCCAGGTATTCCTCTTCACTACAATCGAATCCAATATGAATACAGGACAAGAGAACAGCAGGCAGCGTGTATCAACCAGAACAGCTCAGGCAATCTCGAGCTCGCGCCTCCCGGACGACTGGCGATGTGGCTGCAGCGCCAGGTATTCCTCTTCACTACAATCGAATCCAATATGAATACAGGACAAGAGAACAGCAGGCAGCGTGTCTCAACCAGAACAGCTCAGGCAATCTCGAGCTCGCGCCTCCCGGACGACTGGCGATGTGGCTGCAGCGCCGGGTATTTCTCTTCACTACAATCGAATCCAATATGAATATAGGACAAGAGAACAGCAGGCAGCGTGTCTCAACCAGAACAGCTCAGGCAATCTCGAGCTCGCGCCTCCCGGACTGGCGATGTGGCTGCAGCGCCAGGTATTCCTCTTCACTACAATCGAATCCAATATGAATACAGGACAAGAGAACAGCAGGAAGCGTGTCTCAACCAGAACAGCTCAGGCAATCTCGAGCTCGCGCCTCCCGGACGACTGGCAATGTGGCTGCAGCGCCAGGTATTCCTCTTCACTACAATCGAATCCAATATGAATACAGGACAAGAGAACAGCAGGCAGCGTGTATCAACCAGAACAGCTCAGGCAATCTCGAGCTCGCGCCTCCCGGACGACTGGCGATGTGGCTGCAGCGCCAGGTATTCCTCTTCACTACAATCGAATCCAATATGAATACAGGACAAGAGAACAGCAGGCAGCGTGTCTCAACCAGAACAGCTCAGGCAATCTCGAGCTCGCGCCTCCCGGACGACTGGCGATGTGGCTGCAGCGCCAGGTATTCCTCTTCACTACAATCGAATCCAATATGAATACAGGACAAGAGAACAGCAGGAAGCGTGTCTCAACCAGAACAGCTCAGGCAATCTCGAGCTCGCGCCTCCCGGACGACTGGCAATGTGGCTGCAGCGCCAGGTATTCCTCTTCACTACAATCGAATCCAATATGAATACAGGACAAGAGAACAGCAGGCAGCGTGTATCAACCAGAACAGCTCAGGCAATCTCGAGCTCGCGCCTCCCGGACGACTGGCAATGTGGCTGCAGCGCCAGGTATTCCTCTTCACTACAATCGAATCCAATATGATACAGGACAAGAGAACAGCAGGCAGCGTGTCTCAACCAGAACAGCTCAGGCAATCTCGAGCTCGCGCCTCCCGGACTGGCGATGTGGCTGCAGCGCCGGGTATTCCTCTTCACTACAATCGAATCCAATATGAATACAGGACAAGAGAACAGCAGGAAGCGTGTCTCAACCAGAACAGCTCAGGCAATCTCGAGCTCGCGCCTCCCGGACGACTGGCAATGTGGCTGCAGCGCCAGGTATTCCTCTTCACTACAATCGAATCCAATATGAATACAGGACAAGAGAACAGCAGGCAGCGTGTATCAACCAGAACAGCTCAGGCAATCTCGAGCTCGCGCCTCCCGGACGACTGGCGATGTGGCTGCAGCGCCAGGTATTCCTCTTCACTACAATCGAATCCAATATGAATACAGGACAAGAGAACAGCAGGCAGCGTGTCTCAACCAGAACAGCTCAGGCAATCTCGAGCTCGCGCCTCCCGGACGACTGGCGATGTGGCTGCAGCGCCAGGTATTCCTCTTCACTACAATCGAATCCAATATGAATACAGGACAAGAGAACAGCAGGAAGCGTGTCTCAACCAGAACAGCTCAGGCAATCTCGAGCTCGCGCCTCCCGGACGACTGGCAATGTGGCTGCAGCGCCAGGTATTCCTTTTCACTACAATCGAATCCAATATGAATACAGGACAAGAGAACAGCAGGCAGCGTGTATCAACCAGAACAGCTCAGGCAATCTCGAGCTCGCGCCTCCCGGACGACTGGCAATGTGGCTGCAGCGCCAGGTATTCCTCTTCACTACAATCGAATCCAATATGAATACAGGACAAGAGAACAGCAGGCAGCGTGTATCAACCAGAACAGCTCAGGCAATCTCGAGCTCGCGCCTCCCGGACGACTGGCGATGTGGCTGCAGCGCCAGGTATTCCTCTTCACTACAATCGAATCCAATATGAATACAGGACAAGAGAACAGCAGGCAGCGTGTCTCAACCAGAACAGCTCAGGCAATCTCGAGCTCGCGCCTCCCGGACGACTGGCGATGTGGCTGCAGCGCTGGGTATTCCTCTTCACTACAATTTATTTATTTATTAACCGTGTGTTCAACAGTTTTTGAATACTGATAATTTCATGCATCAATCAGGTAATCGAGAAATCTGTGGAGTACAATCAACCTCTCTATATGGCTTTCATAGATTATGAAAAGGCATTTGATTCAGTAGAGATACCAGCAGTCATAGAGGCATTGCGTAATCAAGGAGTACAGGAGGCATAAGTGAATATCTTAGCAAACATCTACAAGGATTCCACAGCTACCTTGATTCTTCACAAGAAAAGTGGAAAGTTACCTATCAAGAAAGGGGTCAGGCAAGGAGACACAATCTCTCCAATGCTATTCACTGCATGCTTAGAAGAAGTATTCAAGCTCTTGGACTGGGAAGGCTTAGGAGCTAGAATTGAATATCTCAGCAACCTTCGATTTGAAGATGACATTCTCCTATTCAGCAACAATGGAGACGAATTACAGCAAATGATTGAGGACCTTAATCGAGAAAGTGTAAGAATTGGGTTGAAGATGAATATGCAGAAGACAAAGATAATGTTCAATAGCCTGGCAAGGGAACAAGAATTCAGGATCGTCAGTCAGCCTCTAGAGTCTGTAAAGGAGTATGTTTACCTAGGTCAATTACTCACAGGGGACTCTGATCACGAGAAAGAAATTCACAGAAGAATAAAATTGGGTTGAAGTGCATACGGCAGGCATTGCCAAATCCTGACTGGGAGCTTACCACTGTCGTTGAAAAGAAAAGTGTACAATCATTGCATTCTACCGGTGCTAACATATGGGGCAGAAACTTGAAGGTTAACAAAGAAGCTAGAGAACAAGTTAAGGACCGCACAAAGAGCGATGGAACGAAAAATCTTAGGACTAACGTTAAAAGACAGGAAGAGAGCAGTGTGGATCAGAGAACAAACGGGGATAGCCGATATTCTAGTTGACATTAAGCGCAAGAAATGGAGCTGGGCAGGCCATGTAATGCGTAGGATGGATAACCGGTGGACCATTAGGGTTACAGAATGGATACCAAGAGAAGGGAAGCGCAGTCGAGGTCGGCAGAAAACCAGATGGGATGATGAAGTTAGGAAATTTGCAGGCGCAAGTTAACAGGCTAGCGCAAAACAGAGGTAATTGGAGATCGCAGGGAGAGGCCTTCGTCTTGCAGTGGACATAAAATATAGGCTGATGATGATGATGATGAATTTCATGTGATAAATCCAAGAAGGTTCGATGGGTCATTGGCTGAATGGTCAACGCGGAAGGAATTACTAGAATATTTATTAAGCTGTAAGCTGTCATCTAGCCATTCATGGTCGTTGTTGAAAATAACAGCTATCTCCATTAGTGACTGAATTCATAAAAAAAAATAATCGAGACAAACTGAATATCCAACTTGGAATAATGGCATCGTATTCATTTCCTAAAGCTGAAAAAGTTTACTTTGTGGACAAACATAACACAACAGTAGCCTGGTATTTTGCATTTCCTGAGAGAGCTCTCCGCGTTTATTTGTTTCGGACGTTCCCACCAAGTGACAATGAAATCCTGTTTGAGCCAATGCGCCGTTTCTGCGCTCGTTTGTTATGCCCTGCTTTCCTTTCCATGCTAAGCAGCCTAGTGCTTTAGCGCCAGTATTTGTGCCAGAGCATCACAGCCATGCAGTTATTTAAATTTCAGTTTACGTCACTGCGCAGCTAACACTCAACTCTGCCCACTCTCCACAGTATGATGTTTCTTCTTTAATCCGAACATCTCAGCGCAACTGCCTCAGTCCAGTGTTCTAACTATAACCACGTTTTTCAGTGGTCCCCGTCACGACGAGTAGTAGTTCCTGCCCCTCGGGGTGCATGTTCCGGCGATATAATGTGTCATTTACAATGACGAACAGGCAAAGTGACTCGTCTGATGAGCCAGACAGCAGGCAGTTGATGAGATCATTTAAAACGTGTCCCACCGTTGCTCGTCACCAATGTGGCTGAAAGCAGAGAGCAAGAAAAGGCCGGACGGTGTATGCTCCGTGGTAGCCTCGGGGGCGTCAACGGGGGGCCGAGACAAGCAGTCGGCGTTCTGGTGTAGTCGGCTGGACTTGTACACCACAGTGTATGTGAATTCCTGGAGACGTAGAGCCCAGCGACCTAGACGTCCAGTGGGGTCCTTGAGGCTCCAAAGCCAGCACAGAGCATGGTGGTCAGTGGTAACAGTAAAAGGCCGCCCATATAAGTAGGGGCGAAATTTGCTAACTGCCCAAACAAGAGCAAGGCACTCACGCTCGGTAATGGCATAATTGTGCTCAGCAGGGGAAAGAAGCTTGCTGGTGTAGGCAATAACACGATCATAACCATGTTGGCATTGGGCTAAAACAGTGCCAATACCACTCGCGCCTGCGCGTACTTCAGTTGAAGCATTGGAATCAAAATGAGCAAGAGTAACGTGATAAGGTGTGAAAAGGCTGTGGCTTGAGCGAGATGATAAGATCTGTTAGTGGACGGGCTATGTCTGCAAAATTTCTGACAAATCGGCGGAAATACGAGCACAAGCCCATAAAGCTCTGAACATCCTTGGCACAAGTTGGTACAGGAAACTCGATGACAGCACGAACCTTGGCAGGATCGCAATGGATGCCAGTTGAGTCAATGAGATGCCCGAGGATGGTAATTTGGTGGCCACCGAAGTGGCATTTCGAAGAATTAAGTCCAGCCGCACGAAACACCAAGAAGATGGATGAAAGACGTGTGTGTGGCAGATGTCGGGGAGAACATGATCGCGTCGTCCAGGTAGCACAGGCAGATAGACCATTTAAAGCTGTGCAACAGCGTGTCCATCATTCCCTCGAATGTGGCCGGGGCATTGGACAAGCCAAATGGCATAACTTTGAACTCATAGAGGCCGTCAGCTGTAACAAATGCTGTCTTTTCACGGTCCCTGTCGTCGACGGCAATCTGCCAGTAACCAGAGCGCAGCTCGATGGATGAAAAATAGGTCGTGCCGTTAAGGCAATCGAGAGCGTCATCAATTCGTGGAAGAGGATAGACATCCTTCTTGGTGATCTTATTGAGGTGCCGATAATCAATGCAGAATAGCCATCTGTTGTCTTTCTTTTTAACTAAGACAACAGGGGAAGCCCACGGCCTCGTGGACGGCTCAATAATGCCTTTTGAAAGCATCTTGTCAACCTCTTGCTGAATAACTTGGCGCTCGGATGATGACATGCGATAAGGTCGCCAGTGAATCGGAGGTGCATTGCCAGTATGTATGCGATGTTTGATGAGAGAGGTTTCAACTAAGGGACAGCCATCAAAGTAGAAGATGTCACAGTATGTGACGAGCAAATGACGGAGGTCGCCTACTTGAGAGGGCAGAAGGTCCGGGGCAATCATCCTTGTGATAGCGCTCTGTACCGACGGAGAAGTGGGCGCGTTGGCGGACAAAATTGCTGACGTAGGATCAGGTGACAGCGATGAAATCTGGCACTCATCTGACGGTTGACAGGGTGGCCATAAGTATGCCTTGCGAAAGAACTTGAGGACAGTCCGAAGTTCAAGAGGGGCGGGCAAGTCTGGTTTGTCGCAACAGTCACAACAGTGTGGGGAAAGGAAATGTTGTGCGACAAAAGGACACTGGTAGACGGAGTAACCACATGGTCACCATCCGGCACACTGGGGCAAGGTACAGCGACAGTACAGGTGAGTGCTTGGGGCGGCAAACGAACAAACTCGGCAAAGAGAGCTGGCTCTGGACTACGTCAGGAGCGTCTAGTGAAGCGGGGAAGTCAAGTTCAACGACACCGGCCGAGCAGTCAATTACAGCGGAGTGGTCAGTCAAGAAATCAAGTCCAAGGATTACGTCATGAGGGCAGTGGCGAAGAACATGAAACAACACGGACGTGTGGCGGCCAGCGACGCTCACGCGTGCGGTGCACATTCCAAGCACGGCTGGAGTTCCACCGTCAGCGACACGCACAACGCGGAACTCTGCAGGTGTGAGCACTTTGTGTAAGCGATCACGGAGATCAGAGCTCATGATACAAATGTGCACCGGTGTTGATAAGGGCAGTAATGGGTAGGCCATCCAATTCTACGGCAAGTTGATTCTCGTGCATGGGCAAGGTTAAAAGAGGCTTTGCAGGTCGTGGGTCCAATGCAGTGTCACCCCCGAGAGCTGCATTGCTCAGTTTTCCTGGGAAGAGTGACCAGAGGGGTGCGGCGATGAATGGCGGCGGGGCAGAGGGGACCGGGAATGACGATCGTGCGGAGAAGGTGAACGGCTGGAGCTGCGGGTTGGTACAGAACATCTCAGAGTGGCGAGTTGTTAAGAGCGGGAAACTGTAGGGGCCAATTGTTGTCGCGGCGAATGTCAAAAAATGAGCGAGGGGAGGAAAGTTGGCGATACCGGCAGTGACGGGAAATATGTCCAACGCCGTGGCAATGAAAACATATCGGATTATCGTCCTGGGTTCTCCACTGGGCCGGATCCCGATAGCGGCGCAACGTTGCTGTGTTTCTGTAAGGCGGAAGAACAGAACTGACCCGAGGGTGAGACAGGGAGGCAACAGGCTGGAGTCCTATGTTAGCCAGCTCTTCCCTCACGACAGCTTGGATTAAAGAGACTGTCGGTCGGGAATCGTTGGAAAGGTGTGCGAAATAGGAAGGTGGCGGCGCCGCCTCAATTTCACGACGCACAATGCGGACAAGGCTATCGGTGGTCGGTTGCTGATTGGGTGGCTCAATACCCGCGCAGGACGATGTAGCGGCCGTGTTTGGAAGCCGCATGAATTGTTGGGCGATGCGGCGACTCTTCAGTGCTTCAAAACACCGGCATTCCTTGATAATGTCTTCAACGGTGGAGCAGTCCTTAAAGACCAGCAAGTTGAAAGCGTCATCAGCAATGCCTTTTAGGACGTGACTTACTTTGTCCGCCTCGGTCATGGTGGCGTCCACTCGGCGGCAAAGGGCGATAACGTCAAGGATGTACGACACGTACGACTCCGTGAGAGATGGGACGCCACAGGAGAGATCTTTCGAAGCGGCGCTCTGGCGGCCAATTGGTTTGCCAAATAGGTCACGAAGCTTCTGCTTGCATAGATCCCAGCTGGTCAGCTCCGTTTCATGAGTGTCAAACCAGACGCGTGCTGTCCCACTCAGGTAGAAACCCACATTAGCGAGTGTCACTGTCGGGTCCCACCGATTGTTGGTTGCGACATGCTCATAATTCCTTATCCAGTCATCAACGTCGACATTGTCGGTGCCGCAAAAAGATCCTGGGTCGCGGGGTTGGATCAAGATCACTGGCTGTGGTGCCGGTGTTGCGGTTGACGCAATATCCCCGCCTGTTGACATGGTGGAACTTGCCAGGGCACGTCCGCTACGGAGTTCCGTCTTGATTAAAACCCAGCACTTCCACCAAAATGGAAACGGTATAAATGAAAATATATTTACAAACTATATACAGCGAGCTGTAGCACTGCCAAGATGGCAGAAATACAATCTTTTTAATCGTCGTCTTCTTCACCCCAATGGTCAACGTCGTCTTTGTGCCATTGTGCACAGTCTCATAACAATATGAATGCGCACATGGACGATTTAGACGTATGTACTGATTACAACGGCTCTCTAGTGGTGGATCTGTGTGATGAAGAGAACCTGACAGTAGTTAACAGGGAGAATAAGTGTCATGGACCGGTAACGTGGCAATGCGGAAACAGGCAGTCGTGTATCAACTACGCCTTAGTGTCAGAAATGGTCTACTAACAACTAGACCAAGTGATAATAGACGAAAGTGGAAAAATAGCCTGGGTAGTGATCATAGACATTTAGCGTTAAAGTTTGGGAGAGATACCAACGCAGAACACTAACCAATAGCCTCGGAATATTAAAAAATGAATGAAGAGCAAATAACAAAGATCGCAAAAAACAGAGAGAAGAGAATTGAGGCTTTTTCCTACAGCAGCCTGGGAATATAAGAAACTGGTAGATGTTATGCAGCAGGAAATAAGGCAGACACGGCAAAACAATTGTTGGATTGGAAAGACGAAACCACGTAAGTGATGGAGCAAGGCAATTAAGCAAGCTATACAAGAGCGTAAAGAGGCGTCTAAGGCTCAGCCGTAGAGATAAGCAAGAGACGTTTAGAGTAATGGTGGAAAAAACACAGGGAAGAGATTGATACGACCTGATCCTGAGGTAGCAGTACAAGGTAGATATTGAGAAAAAAAAATATTAATGAAATGAATAGAAGAATGCTAGATAAAATACATGTATAGCATACCTAATCAAATCAAGCAGGCTATTTGACTATTTATAACCGCCCCGTTTCACAGGAGATGCCATTAAATCATCATCATCATCATCTCGGAGGCTGGCCAAGTCTTGAAGTGAAGGAAGCTCAGAGTAAAATTGATTATGAAGAATGACTGAAAAATATGGAGGAAAGTAAATTGGCAAGGAGAGTGTTCAGGAAAAATTTTCTGTTAAACAGCAAATGAAAAAAAAATCTCGCAGTTTCACCCGAAAGGCATCAATTGCAAATGATGCTTCACATCATACGCTATACGGAGTAAGGACAGTAGTTTTATCAGCTGCATAAATCACATGGGTGGCGGCAATGGGAAAGATACCTGCTATGAGTCACTACTTAAGAGGAAAGAAACAATTCATGATAACCCCAAAGGGAAGTTCTTTCGAAGCGATATCAGGATACCTTGGAACACGCACTTATAAAGCGAGATACAACAAGAAGAAGCATGTGCTCGCTGCGGTAAAGCTAGGGAAACGATGGAGCATGTTTTATTAGAATGTGAACACATCGGCCCAGCGATCAATTTAGGCACTTATGGCCTCCTTGAAGCCCTTGGGTTCACCGAGAGCAGGGGGAAAGTAAAAATGTCTGCAATAGAGATTAGTATGAGGCAACTGGAAGATTGGTGGGAAAAAAAAGTAGGGAAACAATAAACAATGGAAGTATACGAAAACAAAGTTCCCAATAGGGGTGTAGAAAGTTTGGAGAGAGAAATGTTTGCTTTTTTTCTTTTCTTTTTAAGCAGGTAGGTTATTAGGCAATAGCAAGAGCTTGGTGGCTCAACCGTTCCAAAGGGGACACTCCTAGCATCTATCCAAATCCCTGGGAGGTTGCTCTCATTAGGTTTGAACGGTGCGAAACGAGAAGCGATCTCGAAAACTCCTCAAGGTTATCCGTAATACTCTGTTCTCGAAGCGGCCTGAGACTAAGCGAAAGCCGTTTACACAGTCATTTGCTACGAATGAAGTTAATTCTACAAAAACAACGCAAAACTCAGTTCGAAGCGGGCGGCCAGACCGCCACCATGTTTTATGTAACTACGTAAACCACGCAAAGACGGTATCGTTGAATGTGAGAAATAGCGTGCGCACACTGAATGGTGTAGGTTGTTTAGCGTTCTGCGCATGCGCATTTCGATCCCGCTATTCCGCTAAGTCATAGCCTCCTATATACTTCATGCCTGCCCATCGGCGCCGAGAACGCAGGGAACCGGTCGTCGAGCCTAGTGCCGTCACTCACCACCAGTTGGTGGTGCTAACCCAGAATAGAAATACAGGACGCTCTACGGCGGCGTGCGCTGTAGCATAACTATATATCACGCTATTTTTTTACCGGTGCCGATTCTATTGTTTTGCAACATCTGCGGGCGTTTAACGCCGACACAGAAGCGTACAGGCTGCCGCGCATTGCTTCTTCCAAAAGAAAAGAATGATAAAAGGAAAACCACAGCTCTTATCTGTACTAGTATGAAGCTTCACTTTCCTTCTGTTTATTATTACATATGTTTTGTATGTCAGTGTGGAAAAAAATAATGTCGGCTCTAATAACTGCACAACAAAAACTTTTATTGCCATCATTTGGATTTAAAGTTTGAGGAGCTTTCGTGATAGGGGCTTCTGTGAAAAAACTTTTGCGATGTCGTTCTTGTCCGTTATCTTCAGCGCAAAATTAGTGAATAGAGGGCGGAAGAACTTTGTCACCATGATCTCAAACAGCTTCTCGTGATGCTCAGGCACTGAACAATTACATAGTTCACACTCTCGCAGCACTTGAGCAGCATTCACGGCAGTCTCCCTCAGCGGCTGCTTAAAATTTCTTAGCTTAGCGAGCACTACTTCAACCTACTTGTGCAAAGAGTTCAGCACAACTACGAGTTCGTTTGACCGATACAGCAGACAGCTTCTGTCTGGAAGCCTAATCAGAGAATCTGATGGCGCCGAGAGCTTGGGCTTTGTCAACCAACTGAGGCATTCTTTGCAAGACAGCCGCTCATTAACAGCACAGCTCTCGATAGGTATCTGCCAACCATTGCTAGTGCTGCACATTCTGGCGAACGAAGCGTTTCTTTGCGCCAAGTAATGTGGTTGAACAGCGCTGCTGTCGCCTCTTTGGGAAATTTTTTGGATGGTTCTGGCGTAGTGCTTACGCACAGTTGCCGGCGTAGCGACGAGCGATGCGCAGGTATTTTATCTTCCGTGTCCATTACGTTACTGTTTGTCGATGTTGACACAATGCCTGTCTTCAGAGACTTTTCTGTTCCGCACAAAACTGCCTGTGAGTCTGTCTGATCGTTGCTTCCAGCTGACCTCCTCAACCACCCAAAAAAAATATTCATTGGCGTCAGACGAGAGCTTTCTAGTCAGAACAAATTGAAAGTGCATCTCTCTCAGCAAGTATCTGACGCATTCCATGTTTGACACATTCAAAGTTGAAGCCACTTCTCTGGAAGTTCTTCATCGCTTGGAATTTCATGAAATGAGATGCCCGGGACCTTTCTCTTACTGTACAAGGTGCATCCAGGTCCACAACAATACGCCATACTACTGGGTATCAACTCGCAAAGCGCCCTATCAAGACACTTGCGCAAAAAGATTACACTATGAATTCGTACCAACTCGCCCAACTATCAGTTCTGCTGCAGTACACTTAAAGTAGCACAACTCACTCGTGACCCCAATGTCTTCTTTTCGGCCAGAAGGCTCTCATTTGCGCTGCTGCTAGACGTCCTCAATACGGAACCGACAGTGTCACCACTGCCACAGTCCTTCAATACCCTGCCGCAGCTCACCGCATCAATCCAAGGCAGAAGGCAAGTTCTTTTCCCAGCCGTGGACTGCTGCAGAAAGGTGGTCTCCCAGCAAACCAGCGAATCGTCGGCAGGCAAGGCAAATTAATATTGTCTCGATTTGACACTAATGGAGACGCGCACACGCAATTTTTCCCGCCTTTAACCATGCACGGCGGCTAGCGAGCTATTCTGGGGTAGCAGCGCCCCTAGCGAGCGACCTGCGAGTAGGTCAGGTGAGGAGGTTGAACGGCGCTCCCGGAGTGATTGCGCGGGCACAGAAAGTATATAGGAGGCTATGGCTGAGTCTAATGACATATTTACCATAAACTTATTCATGTTTGTGCGGAATCTTGCTGATTGTTTATTTCGGTTGCTGTTTAACGGAAATGTCGTTGGTATCCGCAAGCATCTGGACGCTCTTCTTTGTCTGCACATGCACCATGTACAATGCATTTCAGTGAACACTTTCAAAAATGTTTAAAAGTTGCCGGTGGCAGATAGCACAACTCTAGTTTATGAGCTCGTCTACTCGAAGAGGCGAACATTACTTGCACAAAAAATTGAAATGCACAATCGAGTAATTAACAAAAATTCACTAATTAAGTTTCTATCTATATATATATTTATATGGTCGATAAAGCTATTGTCCTTAGTTAGTATAGTTGCCTACTAATTTGCTATCGCAATCGAAGCTTCACCTATTGGGCGGAATATTGGGCCATTTTTTAAAGAATTTCCATAATTTTTTTACGTTGCCTGTCGCACATAACTTAATTCTACCCTTTGTGCAGGACTACTCAAGGAGGCGAACAGTTGCACGAGAAATCTATATGCATAATCGGCTAATTTATAAATTCACTAATTACAAATAAAGTTTATAATTGTTTTGAAATTTGAGGCTAAATTAATTAAATTATGGGGTTTTACGTGCCAAAACTAGTTATGATTATGAGGCACGCCGTAGTGGGGGACTCCGGAAATTTTGACCACCTGGGGTTCTTTAACGTGCACCTAAATCTAAGTACACGGGTGTTTTCGCATTTCGCCCCCATCGAAATGCGGCCGCCGTGGCCGGGATTCGATCCCGCGACCTCGTACTCAGCAGCCCAACACCATAGCCACTGAGCAACCACGGCGGGTGAAGGACAAATTTGAGGCTCCAGTTACGTTCAATGATTTTTCTTGTTGTTCACTGAGGTGCATATTTATTATTTCCCATTTTACTTGAAACACTTCAGAAAACCTTGTTTTTTCAGGCGTTCGCTTTGCCAGGCATCTGAAAACCTTGGTACGTGCACCAACATTTGTCAGCAATTCGCAGAAAACACGAGACAGCAGAATGGCATCGCAACTGGGGCGTAGGAGCTGCATGATCCTGTCCCACCCACTTATGAGCGGCACAGATCGCGTTATACACTGAATTCCAGCCGGTGAGTTTGCAAGGCATTTGGCACAAATTCTGAGGATGGTTTCGAGATAAGCACCATTAAGCTAGCAGTAAAAATTGTTGCCCACTTCCGTCTAACAAAACGCTGTCTTATGTATTGAAGCACAAAAATAAATGGGACGCGCAGGTATTTCATTGCACACTTTGGGAATCTCCAAATTGTTCTCATCCTGAAAATTCATTTCAATAGGATACGCCTTGCGAATGCACTAGCTGCAATTTGTAAATTGCAATAGTGTCGTAAAAGTAATTACTTGAAAAATGTAAATAGTGATTTTTTATTTAGTCGCTTATGCATTTCTATATCACGTGCAAGTAATGACCGTTTCTGTGAGTAATCCAGCCTAATGACTAGAATTATGTTATCTGCCACAAGGATTCTGTATGCTAAACACACACACATAGCGTGCAGTCCCACAGGCAGGAAGTGTGGGTACCTGGCGGTAGAGGAAAGACCTGGAGCGGATGTGAAACTCCCAGAGGTGGATGTTCTCGTACAGCGGGTCGTCGCTGTCTATGGGCGCTGCCGGCCTGAGTTGGAACTCGGTCACCTCACGCACTGTGCTGCGCTCTTCTTCTTCGGGCGTGCGACTGACACCTTTGAAGGAACGAAAGTCGTGCTCGCCACTCAGGAGCTCCATCGCCTCGTGCACCCGGTCGATGTTCAGGGGCCTGCGCAGGCTCACATAGAGGGCCATGTTGCAGAGGTGTGTGCACTGGTAGCGCAAAGAGAAACTAGGAGAATATTTTGAGCCATGACGAGGGGCACTGGCGACAGCTAAAGGGAGAACTCATGTTTCTTCTGATAAGTGCAATTACACCAACACTTCACAACTGGTTTACATCATTTACAATATGATGCAATCATTCTCGAGCGTTCACTTTCATGGATACGATCACTTTAATGAGGTTTCGCTTTACTCGGCATCGGACGCATCGCAATACACGCTCGACAGCGTTCCTAGCACTGACTGTGCCAAGCACAGTGCCGGAAATTCCGTTATTCGGTTCCAAGTCACGCGAATGGAATTGTATCCCTGAAAGTCATCGCTTGAGAAAACCACCCTATGTTGCAATGTGTAGAGACTACTCATTCACTGACATTCCCTCTGACAAGTGTTCCATATATCCTCCTGAGAACCGAATACAGGTAGGGGCCATAATCGCTTTTCAGGCTGGTTTGTATTCAACGAGAAAGGCATTTTTTAATTTTAAATACCACAGTTAAATGCTGCATCTCCATGTATGTGGAGAAAACATGTGAATTTGGGAGATGGAAATTCAAGACGATGCGCAACACGAGATGAAGAGGAAACAGGAGCCAATGTTTCGACAAGTGGACTTGGTCTTTTTCAAGGCAACATATGCTATAGCATATAGTGAGGCGACATAGCATATCTTGCCTTGAAAAAGACAAGGCCACTGGTTGAATAGTTGGCTCCTGGTTCCCTGTTATTCTCGTGTTGTGCATCGTATCCATGTACGTCGAAGATATAACCATCTCCTCATGTTTGGGGTGGTAAAACCTGCATTTCAATACCTAAACACAGAGACGAAGATGGAACTATGCTTGGCACATTGCCGTGTTGCTGCTGCATCCTGAAGCTTCACGCAATCGCGAGAAATTCGAAACACACTTCAAGGTTGCTTTCCGTCATTTGTGACAACATAGATCAAATCAGTGTCAAATTGCTCAAAGGCTGATGAGAAGAATGCGAGTAAACCATTTTCGTGTCTTTGCACATGCATTGGACTTCACATCCAGAATTAATGTCTCGAGTAACCTATTCCAAACTATTTCGAAAAAAAAAAAAAATATTGAAGACCATAGGCGGGAAGTTCTCATTTTCCTGGAGGGGGGGGGGGGGGAGGCGGCTGGGGCCTGACCAGCTTTCCGAACCTGTGTGTGTGTGTGTGTGTGTGTGCGCGCGCGCGCGTGCATTTACAGGTGTATATACAGGTGCATCTCCTGCTAGGAATCGCACCGCCTTCGTGACGGTACGCAATGCTAGGATGAACTCTGCTTCAAATTGACTCCGTACCGGTAATGTTTCTTTTCCCGCTCATTCGAAGGACTTCCTTGTCGTTAGAAAACTGGTTGAGAAGCGTGTTCGTGCCGAATCCCATATTGATGCGCTGAAGGAATATCTGAATGCTTCGATCATACCTCAGGGCCTTCGACACTGAATTATGCAGTGTCGATAAGACTAGATGGCAGTGTGTCTTAAATACTGCATCGCTTGAACTAATCCGCATCTTAATGCACTACGAGTCCTGTGTGTCAACTCGTATTAAGAAAGAGAGCGATATGTTTTCTTTGCTTACTTCCCCGTGTTCTCTAGCACATTACCGGGCACAAAAAGCAGAAACACTGAGTAAAACAAAATCTAGACAGCTGTTACGCGACAATGTTCCCGACAGTGCGCCTGCCGAAGAAATAGGAACATTATTTTCTGAAATTACTCCGCACGCACCCCAACATCGCCTGCCACCTGCAGGAAACGCAGACTACCAGGATCTTCATTCAAAGAAAAAGGTGTCTTCACAGAATAGCAATATCATAAACCTTTCGAACATGGCTTTGTCGTCAGTTGAAATTATGGTACTTTCAAAATGATCCAAGTTTTTGTCTAGCAACTGGTGGTTTTAGCAAATTCCAGCTATTCAAGGTCCTAGACAATTTGGCTCGAAATTTGAGGTTGCGCGAGTTCTTTCATGGACGAGCATGTGAAAACGGTGCTCGCAATATACTTCCGTCTTAAAAGCATTGGACACCCTCGGCACAGCGAGACAAATGCTTAGATTTATATATCCGAGCGGTACAGGATGACATTCTTTACGCCTATAAGGTGCATACGCCCTTTCGTCACAACCTATCTCGGAATGAAACCAGCGCCTTGGAGCAATTAAGCTCCCGCCAAGACGTTTTTATCAAACCAGCTGATAAAGGAGGAGCGATCGTAGTAATGAACCGCGAAGACTATATCAATGAAGCAAATCGACAGTTATCTAACAGTTTGTTTTATCAAGCTCTTCCCAATGATCCAACCAGTGACTTTAAAAGCAAGGTTAAAGAAATGCTGTTATAGCCCCTTCAACAAGAATTGGTAGACAAAAACACGTTCCGGTCTCTTATGCCACTCAAGTCCAGTAGCAGATCACTTTTATCTATTACCAAAAATGCACAAGCCAGGGAACACAGGACGTCCAATTTTTTCAGGCCTACAGACTGTTACCGAGAAACTTTCTCGGTATGTAGACGAGCTAATCAAACCAATTCCCCCAACCTTCCCCTCTTATTTAAAAGACACTAACTATTTCTTAAGCGAAATAGTAGACCTACGCATTCCCTCTAGTTCACTGCTTGTGACGATGGATGTCGTGTCCCTTTATACAAATATCCCCCATCTAGACGGCATTCGTGCTTTATCCCTTGCCTATGGTCAAGCTGCCACTGACAAGCCCATTAGCGTTCTCACACTGGGCACCCTATTGAAACTCATTCGTGAATTAAATAATTTTGAACTTAATGGTTGCCATTATGTACAGGTCAGTGGTACTTCTATGGGAACACGGATTGGGCCGAATTATGCTACTATTTTTAATTTTTATGGGCATACTGGAAAATGAATTTCTTGAAAACTGCACCATAAAACCTGTGTACTATAGGTGTTTCATTGACGATATATTGCTTGTATGGCCTCATGGCTAATCGACACTCCTTAACTTTATAACTGGCTTCAATAGCGTTCACCCGAGCATTAAGTTTTCACATAACCACTCAACGTCAGAGTTTGACTTCTTTGATGTTACAGTGTCAATAACCGGAAATAATTTGACAACCAAACTTTACAAAAAGCCAACAGACAGGCGCCAATATCTCCATTTCCAAAGCAGCCACGTTCGTCATTGTAAAACCGTGATCCCTTATAGTCAGGCACACCGTATTAGGCATATATGCTCTGAACAAAAACATTTTGATGCTAACTGTGCAGAGCTAAAGCGCACACTCGTGGACCACCAGTACCCTAAGGAAATTATTGATGATGCAATAAAACGAGCCAATAACTTGAAAAGGGAACATATTCTCGTGAAGCCAAAGCCGGCGGTGACCACTCCTGCTACTAACCTTATTTTGACGCACTCAGCGTCTATTCCGAATGTTTCTGCCATTTTCAAATGGCATCAAAATGTTCTAGGCCAAAGTGAAAGACTTGGAATAACTTTCCCAGAGGCACCGCGAGTAGTGTACCGACGCTCAAAAAACATTCGTGATTTGATAACGTCTTCTAAAGTCGGCGCCCGCGTACCTGCAGGTTGTAGTCCATGTAGTAAATCACGCTGTAAAGTATGCCCGCATATGCTAACCACGATAACACTGAGAAGCTGGGCTTTAAACTTCGTGCTCCGTATCAAAGGCAGCTTCAACTGTGACACGTCGAACGCCATTTATCTGCTTGAGTGTGGTATGTGCCACCTACAATATAGTGGTCAAACAGAAACGCCATTCAGAATCCGATTCAATAATCATCGTTCTCACGCAAAGCATCTCCCACATCTTCCGCTGTCAGAACACCTGTGCTTAACTGGGTACTCTTTTGACAGTATTAGAGTGGCTATATTGGCATCTGGTTGTCCTTCCCACCACGATCGTTTAGTCTGCAAATCTTACCTGATATACAAGTTCAACACTCTCTCTTGTGGTATTAACGAAAACATAGGAAAACTAACCTGCATCAGCAACTCACATTGACCAGTTCTTATATATATTGTAAGCACATTTCACGTACTTCATCGTTCTCATTTGTATATAGCCATCATAATCCCTGTTTCTCTTCTTCTTCGTGTTTGAGCCTCGGCCGTGCCGGTGGAATAAACGGGTCTGCCAGTGCTGCCTGTCCTGGTCGTCTTCCGTCTTTCAAAGTGGTGGAGGCGCGTCAAGATCCCGACGTCCTCCTGCGTTCCTGCCCTACCTGGAGCTACGTTCCGGTCGCCGCCTGCGCCCTGCCACCCCCACAGCTATGACCACCCCTGCGTCGGCCGCCGGCACTATCGCTACCCCTGACGCTCCTGCTCCTACGACATCGGCTGCACTGACATCGTGCACCATTACCACCCCTCATCGTGATCCCCCAGTCTTTGCGGGTCTCCGTGGGGAAGACGTCGACGACTGGCTCGACAACTACAACCAGCGTGAGTTCGGCCAATGGGTGGACCGATAGACAGAAGTTGACTACCGTCGCGTTCTATCTGACCCACGTTGCGAAGACGTGGTATTTTAACCACGAAACTGACTTCGCCGACTGGTCAGCGTTTACTACCAGCTTGCGGCAAATTTTCGCGTCTTCATCTGGCCGTTCAGAAGTCGCCAAACAGAAGCTCGCTGCGCGTGTTCAACTTCCGCAAGAGTCATATACATCGTACATCGAAGATGTCCTGGCTCTATGCCGCCGCGCCAACGTTGGAATGACGGAAGCCGAACGCATTCGCCATATTCTTAAAGGCATTGGTTCCATCGCATTCAACGCCTTAGCTGTCCAAAATCCTACCTCGGTTCAAGATATTACATCGACGTGCCAGCGCTTGGACGAGCTTCAGGCCCTCCGTCTTCACCGTGACAGCGACCTTCCCATGCCACCTCATTCTGATTTACGTACTCTTATCCGCTCTATTATTCGCGAAGAACTTCAGGAGCAGCAACAGCGGCGATCCACTGTTGTTCCCGCCCCATCGCCGACGTTCGACTTGCGCAACCTTGTGAAGGAGGAGTTGGCAGCCATGACGACACCGACAACGTCTGTTGCCCCAGCAGCGTTCCCGATGCCCACATACGCGGAAGTCGCTGCAATGCCACCTGCTACTGTCCCTCCTGGGCCTCCTGACCTCACCTGCGGCCATTTGGCCTCTATGGGCGCCCGAGCACCTGCTGCACCTTCGTATACTCCGTGGCGTCCACCTCGTCCGGTCTGCTTTTACTGCGGTATACGGGGCCACATATCGCGTTACTGCCGTCGCCGCCAGCTGGATGTAAGCCGAGGCTATGCCGATTTCGAGCGAGACGAGAACCGCCGACACGACTGCTTACTACCCAGGCCCGTCCGCTTTTACGCAGCGTCGTTCTCCATCTCCTCCAGCGTCTCCACGTCTGCCTCAGGGCTCCCGTTCGGCTAGACGACGTTCTCCTTCTCCCTACCGCCGCTCTGCATCACCGCTTCGCCCCATCTCCCGCCTTGCTGACCAACACTCGGAAAACTAAGGATTGCAGTTTTTGGAGGGAAAACTGCGTCCTGTCGAACTTCGGAAAGACCTCCTTGTCGCCCGGCCAATATGCTATCTGTAACTCTCGAAGGTGTTCCTGTGCAAGCTCTCGTCGATACTGGTGCCGCTGTTTCCGTTCTGCGTAGTGATTTGTGCTCACGGCTCCGTAAAGTCAGAAAGCCTTATCTTGGACCCGTTTTACGCGGCGCTAATAACGTACCCATTCACCCCGACGGACAATGTACGGCTCGTGTTTTGATCGACGGCATTCGTCACCACATTGAGATGATTGTGCTACCCGCGTGCATCCATGAACTTATTCTCGGTTGCGAATTCTGCATTCTGCCTCCACTGCTATATCATGTAGGGAGAACGTCGTCCACATCACAGATACCACGGATGCACCTATTTTGGAGTCGTCACCCTCCATCTTGAACTTGGCTGTCGCTGCAGATTACGTCCTGCACCCTGGTCACGAACACATTGTAGCTGTCACATCCGGCCAGCTAACCGATGGAGACGCACTGGTTACCCCCTCTTCACGCTGCACTTCACGAGGAATTCTAGTCGCCCCTTGTCTCGTCCGGTTTTCATGTGGTCGAGCTCTCCTGTACGCCTGCAACACAACCCCAGATCCTGTGCTGTTGCCCAAAGGGATGACCGTGGCAACCTTCACCGACCCGCCACTGATCTCTGTCGCAGCGCTTTCCCCTTCTTCGTCACCAGTACCAACCTCAGGTTTGGATTCTTCTTCTCTCCGAGCCCTAATTGGTTCTGACCTAACCGCTGCCCAGTCGGATGCGTTACTCGCCCTTTTGGCTAAGCACAAATCCTGCTTTGATAGCTGTGCCACCGCATTGGGCCAGACTTCCGTAGCTGCACACCGCATCGAAACCGACGGTTCTGCAATTATACGCCGTCGCCCATATCGAGTTTCGCAGTCGGAACGGAAGATCATTGAAGACCAAGTTGATGACATGCTAGCACGAAATATTATACGACCTTCATCCAGTTCCTGGGCGTCTCCTGTCGTTCTGGTGAAGAAAAAGGATGGTTCCGTTCGCTTTTGCGTTGATTATTGAGCGCTCAATAAGATTACACGCAAGGATGTGTATCCCATGCCTCGAATTGACGACGCCTTAGATACACTACAAGGAGCGGAATATTTTTCCAGCCTTGATCTGCGGTCGGGATATTGGCAAATTCCCATGAACGAGGCTGACAAAGAGAAAACCGCTTTCGCCACGCCGGACGGACTTTATGAATTTAATGTAATGCCATTTGGCCTGTGCAACGCTCCAGCCACGTTTGAGCGTATGATCGACACTGTTCTTCGTGGCCTTAAGTGGAAGACCTGCCTCTGTTATCTGGATGACATCGTTGTTTTTTCTTCAAGCTTCAGCCAACACCTACAGAGATTAGACGAAGTCCTCCAATGCCTTTCAGATGCTGGTCTCCAGATTAATGCTAAAAAGTGCACATTCGCCAGCAGAAGCATCAAAGTGCTGGGTCACGTCGTTTCAAAAGACGGCGTCCAACCTGACCCTGAGAAGATTGCTGCTGTGCTTCAATTCCCTTGCCCATCAAATCAAAAAACATTGCGCAGCTTTCTCGGCCTGGCGTCTTACTTTCGCCGTTTTATACGCCATTTTGCTACAATAGCAGCTCCTCTACATAAGCTCCTGGTCACCGGCGCCTCTTTCACATGGTCCGAAGACTGTGAGTCGGCATTTCAAGCCCTTAAGAAACATCTCACTTCCGGACCGGTGCTTCGCCATTTTGATGAGAGGGCGCCCACTATACTCCACACTGACGCAAGTGCGCAAGGCATCGGAGCAGTGCTCCTACAACGGGGTCCCGCGTCTAAAGAGCAGGTTGTGGCGTATGCTAGCCGGACCCTCTCGCCATCTGAACGGAACTACACGATCACCGAGCAGGAATGCCTGGCTATTGTTTGGTCCATTCAGAAGTTTCGCCCGTATCTCTATGGTCGCCACTTCACCATCGTAACCGACCATCATGCTCTGTGTTGGCTGTCATCTATGAAGAACATGTCAGGACGCCTGGGACGCTGGATACTGCGCTTACAAGAATATGATTTCACGATAACGTACCGGTCTGGCAAATGTCATCATGATGCAGACGCACTGTCTCGATGCCCGCTTTCACCTTCTATCGATCGTGCGCACTCCCCGTCTCTACCACGTCACTCTGACGCTACGCCTGCCGCCCACCAGCTCACGCTAATGTCACTGGATCAAGCTCAGCTTTCTTCACGCTCCGATTTAGCTTCCCTTCAGCACGCAGACTCCTACTGTCGAACTCTCATTGATCGCCTTCGCGGCCTAACTAAACCACCCAACAGCCGCTTGCGCCGCCAGCTTCAGCAATTTCGCCTTCAAGATGGGGTGCTTCATCGTTATATTTATCATCCTACGGGTAACAAGTGGGTCCCAGTCATACCTCGCTGCCTTCGTCTTCGAGTTTTAGAAGCATTTCATGATGACGTTGCCGCCGGCCACTTAGGCTTCCTCAAGACCTACGACCGCATCAAGACCCGCTGCTTCTGGCCTGGATTGTCCACAACGGTAGCCAAATACGTTGCCTCATGTGCGTTGTGTGAGCACCGCAAACGCTCCACATCCCCGCCTGCCGGTTTTCTTCAGCCTCTGCCATGGCCGACCGAACCTTTCGAGTGCGTTGGAATTGACTTATACGGTCCCTTGCCGTTGACGCCCTCCGGTCACCGCTGGATCGTCACAGCGGTAGACCACTTAACAAGATACGCCGAGACTGCGCCTCTTCGATCTGGTGCTGCTTCTGAGGTTGCTGACTTTTTCCTGCAATCCATAGTCTTGCGCCATGGTGCTCCTCGCGTTCTTTTGTCCGATCATGGCAAAGCCTTCATGTCCCACGTCCTCGAAGAAGTCTTGCGGCAGACTAATACGAAGCATAAAACCACTTCTACATATCACCCGCAAACCAACGGCCTTACTGAACGCTTCCACCGAACGCTCTCTGACATGATTTCTATGTACTTACGTCCTGACCACACAAATTGGGACAACATCCTTCCCTGTGTTACATTCGCTTATAATACTGCGACACAACGAACTACCGGTTACAGCCCTTTCTTCCTGGTGTATGGACGATCTGCCTCCTCCGTCTTCGACTCCGAATTCTTTTTCTCTCCTGCCTCGCCTAACACCTCCCTCCCAGAAGAGTTTGCAGCTCGACTCGCGCATTGCCGTGAAATTGCTCGTCGCAACACCGCCGCTACCCAAGAAGAAAGAAAACGTCGCTGCGACAGTAAACGCCGCGACATCGCCTTCCATCCTGGAGACCAAGTCCTCCTATGGACGCCGGTTCGAACCCCTGGACTTCGCGAGAAATTCCTTCACCGGTACATTGGGCCCTACACAGTCCTACAACAAACTTCCGCAGTGAACTATCTCGTCACTCCGCTTCAATCCGTCGAGGACCGCCGTCGTCGTAGTGCAGAAATTGTTCACGTCTCCCGCATGAAGCACTTTATTCCCCGTTCAGCCGATCTTTAGATTGCGGCCAGGTTGGCCGCTTCCACGTGGGGGGGAAATTAGTGTAAGCACATTTCACGTACTTCATCGTTCTCATTTGTATATAGCCATCATCATCCCTGTTTCTCTTCTTCTTCGTGTTTGAGCCTCGGCCGTGCCGGTGGAATAAACGGGTCTGCCAGTGCTGCCTGTCCTGGTCGTCTTCCGTCTTTCAATATATATATATATATATATATATATATATATATATATAAACAGTGCTCCCGACGGTGGTGGTCTGCTCCTGACCTCCGCCAGATCCACTTCCCACCCTGGAAGAGGCCGGACGCGCGCGGAGTCACCTCCTGAGCAACACTTTGCAATGTGGATAACGTTGTTTAAACCCTAAATCCGGGACCTCAAAACGGCGCGACGTAAAACGAAAGCCCTTCTCTCACATTTACCGCTAAATCGCCACCGAATTTTTCACTTACTTTCCCGTTCATACGTCCTGAGAGTAAGAAAATAATGGGTTACATAGCGGAGCTCCTAAGCAGGCAAAGCTCACACCAAACACTTTTATAGAACTTTATAGATAACAGTTTCAATTTACCGTTAATTCACTAAATACATTTTTGCAACATCCTGCTCGGGTTGAGGACGTAAAGCAAACGTTAAGTCAACTTACGTTTTTTTTCTAAGCGTCCCGATAAACGAGCACGAATTGGACAAGCAGTAGAGCTTTCGCCGACGAAGCTAAATTATCAACGTTCAAAAACTTTAATAAAGCGACGAATTTTGAGCTACTTCGACCACTCGGGATTTTTGCACGGTCTCTCACAAACAGTGACACATCCCAGTGAACCACGTTGTCTGTTAGGATGGGCCAGTAGATATGTGCTGGTTGCTCCCTCACTTGGTGTCCGAGCAGAGAACTTCGCTACTGAGTATGTATTATTGCATTGCACGTGCAATATGAAATAATTTAGCTCATGACAGGGCTAAGTGGTGATCCTTGGGAGAAGCATTCGCTTTGCAGTGGACATAAAAATGTGTTGCCGATGATGGGTAAGATCTCATTTGGGTATGCGACCAGTCTTGGGTAATCCCAAAGAGTCAATGGGCCACGATGACACAAGGGGGTAGCCTTAAATATATTACAGCGAAAGCAACCCGTCCACCACAGACAGAACGGCTTTGCAACGAACTTGGAGCCAGGATACTATAGATAGTTAGGATTACTACGTAATTTCAACTGGGGAGCAGTTATTACAAGAAGATATACTGTGTCCTGGTATGATTCTGCATTGTGGTTTGAAGCGAGATTCCCAGTGAGTGCGAGGGGAAACAGCCCATAAGATTTAGTGATCCAAGGATGGCATATGGATATGCAACAGCTTCCACAGGAAAGCTATCGCTGACTTTCCCAGTCACCTTCTGTGGTTTCTGCCACAACGTTCTGCACATAGCTTTTTCTGTGTCTTTCTTGACTCTGCGAGAGGAGGCTCTAGGGGCCGGGTGGTCGCGGGTAACGAGTACCATTACGAGTGCCATTATGCAGTGAGAGGGACAGGATCACCCCACAATGCTGGTTTTTTCATCGCAGCTGCCTATTAGGACCGTAGTATCAAGGATATGAGAAAACTGACAGTCGTGTTCACATTAGAGATGGGCTTTTCAGGAACGTGCCCGATCTTGTGAGCAGCTCTTTTGAAAGATCGAGTAAGCTGTGGTTCAGTAAAAATGAGCGGCGGTTCTTTTGGAGAAAGGGAGTCTGTTCTCTCGCATTCAGAGAGCCGTGCCGATGCGTTCCGTCAGAGCCGTGTCTTCTGCTGGGTGCGACTTCCGCGCCCTCTATTAGCGGTACGAGAAAGCAACTGCCCTCCCGCCCTTCCTCGCAAGAGTCGCCTTCACCCCCTCACCTTCGGCTGAAGAATGAAAGAACCGCCGTTCACTTACTGAACTACGGCTCCCTCGCTCTTCAACAGAGCGGCTCAAAAGATCTGGCGCGCTCCTGAGCGCTCAGGAGCACGCCGCTCTTTTCGCCACGGCTCCATCGCCCTCTTCAAAAGATAGGGTTTGCTCCTGAGCGCGCCGCTCTTTTCGCCACGGCTCCCTCGCTCTTCAAAAGAACCGGCTCGCTCCTGAGCGCTCAGGAGCGAGCCGCTCTTTCCAAGAGAAAGGGAGCCGTTGTTCAGTAAGTGAGCGACGGTTCTTTCGGAGAGAGGAAGCTGGCTGGGCTCTCTCTCGTTCAGTGAGCGTGAGGAACCGTTCCTAGAGAGCGCTCAGGAACGAGCCAGATCTTTTGAGCCGCTCTTTGGAAGAAGGATTGAGCCGTGGTTCAGTAAGTGAGCGGCGGTTCTTTCGGAGTGAGGAAGCCGGTTCTCTCTCCTTGAATGAGCCGTGCCGAACCGTTCCGTCAGAGCTGGGTCTTCTGCTGGCTTTCGAGGTTTCGATTTCTGACCAACGAATGGTGGCCGGTGTGGGCAGACTCGCGCTACTGGTACTCGCTCGCAGTGTCTGATGTGCGCAGCAGTCCCTTTGTTTTTTTTCTGCGTCCTATGGTGTGGCACCCGATGTCACCGAGGGGAGAAGTAAAGAAGTATTAATTGGCAAAGGATGGTACCGTTCGTTGCCTGCTGCTGTTTGAACGATGTCTCACGGCTCTCACCAATCGCACATCGTGCGCTGGTCCAATAACACTTCGAAGATGGTCTTCCGTCTCTTTAAAGACAACAGGTGAACGTACAGTTTACGTCCTGGTCTTCATTTGTGCTAATTAGTGTAGTCATGAAAATGTCGCCCATGACATCCACTTCGGTGCATTTTCTGAGCGTGTATCATTAGCACGTCATTAAAACGAGGCCAATGATCTGTTCTGTTGTAATAGAACTCCATTTGTTTTTGTTTTTGTCCTGCGTATGATGGCATGATCGCCAGTATCGCGCGTGTACTCAAGAGAAAAAATACCCCGAAAGTTACATGCGGCAGGTTTGTGGATCTTTCGTATGATTTTTGTATTGTACTTCAAGAAATGATTTCTACATTCATTTTGCATGGCGTTACAGCTTACTCATATTATAGTGAACGTACGTATGTGAATAAATGAATAAAGTTGATACATAAATAATGTACAATCATTATGTGTTCTTATTTGGACAAAAGTTGATTTTAAACTACCACAAAAACAGACAAGCTTCTGTAATCAGGATGAAGTTATATTTTTTCTTCCGAAAAAAGTACCTCGCATTCTGCCTGTAACAGTATCGTAAGCATTTTATCCCCAATATCAGAAAAGAAAGTTTCATTACAACTAAAAATACACACTTTTAATATATGTTAAAATATCCTCTAAACATGGCGAAAATACCAACAACACGGCTATTAAATTATGCATATATCGTTTTTTTAACGCCAAATAACTATAGAATATGCATAACACAGGTTACACGTTGAGGTGAACCGGTGATCCGTTCAAATGAACCGGTTCATTTCAGTGAGCTGAGCCGTTCCGAGCCGCTCACTGAAGTGAGCTGTTTTGCACATCTCTAGTTCACATTGCACACAAAAGCACTGCCATAAATAACTTAAACAGGAACCTGTGTACTTCAGTGTTTCTGTGTTTCGTGGTCGGTGCGTACACTATACTCCGTTTCATACATCAGGTGCAATGCTGCGGAAGCTACGCAAGATATACGGTCACCAGAATTTATCACTCCAGGCGTTCCGTCTATGCTTCGCTGCGCGCCAGCGGCGTTTGCTCGTGCGAGCAGGCACGTGAGGCTGCCGCGTCGGACTACAAATGAAAGCCTTTATTTTAAGGAAGCGGACAGCTCTAGGCCTCTGTTGGGGATTAGGTGGGAAAGGAATCTGGGTTCCCGGATTGTTGGCTAAGGCACATCATCATGTCAGTCTTTGATCTTCCGCTTTATGCAGACTCAGCTGCATGTTCAGTTCCGCCGCTCTCGCATGGGCTGGTCGACCCTTTGTGCACTACTCGAAATTGTCTGCCATATGTCGCAATGGCTTTCTGTGTTTCAGGGTTAGTTTGTGTTCCAATTCCTAGTGTTCTAATGTCTCCGTGCAGTAAATGTTGAATGTAAAAAACAACCAAAAGTAAATTGATCTAAAACAATGTGTTAGCAGCCGTATGAGTACATCGTTTGTCTGTTTCTAATGGTAAATGATTTTTTTATTTTCACATATTGACATTTTCACAAAAATCCATCAAAAACACTGAACTATTTCTAAGTGCGAAAGTAGCCACTGCAAAAAATATCTCTAGCCTCCGCAGCGTTGCACCTGATGTATCAAATCGATTATAGGAACGATGAGATGGCAACCCTTAAAATAGCCCATACTGGCCGACTGTATGTGACGACAATAGGGCACGAACTCTGCTTCAGTGGCGTGCGCGACAACCCTGCATGCCTCCGTCAGGAGGCGCTGTTAGCAGTTTCGCAGTAGCTTTTACAGCGAAGATGTATTGACTAGGATTCCGGGAATTCGTCTCCGTCGACAGAAAACTCAACCAGCCACAGCGTAGGGCGCGCGCCGCGTTCGCCGCTAGGATCCTTGGAGCACCATCAGCGCTCGCCTCCGGGCATCCGTGGCAGCCGCGGCGCCGACCATACGGGGGAAAACAAACAAAAAGAACCAGAAAGCTCGCCTTCGCGGACAATTTTCGCCGCTAGCATCTCTCGGTAAAAATTACGGTTACATAAGCTACAGTTGCCGGGACGCGGCAACAGTAGCACACGAATCAGAGAGTTACGTCACTACACTGTCATATGTAAAAGATGTACCCGCCTGAAAAGTGATTTAATTTGTGTTCTGACAGCCCTATCGGATGGTCACACATAGTTAGGACCCCGGAAGAGCACACTCTATTTATTTTACACCCTTATGGGTGTTGTCTTGTCCCATGAGTAACACGAGAACAAGGTGAGAGCAGGAGACGTGTTGCTCATCGTCTTGAATTTCCATGTCCCGCATTCGCCGTGTTTTCCCTAGAACCCTACCGTTAAGGTATTAATAAAATTTATAGCGTTGGACAACGAGCTCTACCTAGATGTGCGATGACAAAAATGTGGTTGGAAACTGTGTAATAATTCTCACAACCTTGGCCACAAAGAAATATCCGGCAGGACAAATTGACAACGAAAGCTTTCAATGTTTATTTAACTGACTTTTCCTGTCCTCTGTCCCAGCTATCCTAATTCTGTATTGCCAGAAAAAGTCTGCAAGAAGGATACCTTCATTGGTCACCACCAACGATTTCGTCTTACTGTTTAAACATGAGGGTGTTAGCCATGGGACAATCGAAGACACTTTATAAACCCATAACCTTGTAGAAATGTTTAGATTTTGGGATGAACACGATGAGCCGGGACGGGAACAGCAACGTCAATATGGACAACGGCGTTGTGCTCAGCCTCTGCGGGACCCACTTCAAGGCTACGTCATATTGTTCTATCGCATCAGGTGATGCCACAGCATCGCTGGCCAACCACCAGCGCTGCGTGGATTGGAGCGAACTTTCTGTTCACGAGAATAAGGTGAGAGCAAGGTGAGAGGTGAATTGAGTTCTTGAATCTTGTTCAATGAACTAATTATCATACGCTTGTTGGC
The DNA here is from genome assembly GCF_013339745.2 of Dermacentor silvarum. NCBI lineage: Eukaryota > Metazoa > Arthropoda > Arachnida > Ixodida > Ixodidae > Dermacentor > Dermacentor silvarum. Next base: position 70,475,253 of record NC_051155.1, read on the forward strand.
CTAAATATATTGTTGTCTGCTCATCGATGCTCTCAAAAAGTATTATTATTCATGGATATTACAGATTTATATGCAGTACATGCACAAAGCTATTTGTGACTGCTTTCTATATTCCTATGGCACCCAGCGCCACACCATCGGCTGTAACATACATTGACTACGAAATCCCATTATACTACCGTAATATCCCGTGTCATCGCCCATCGCCCATTTAGGCAAAAAACGATTATGTCAAAAGCACCGAGTCACCGCCCACCGTTAGAGAAAGTAAAGCGCGTGCCTCGAAATTTGCGAAAAATACCCTCCTGTTCGCCACGACCGGAAAAAGAAAGCACCGCATATCCAGGAAGTGAATGATGAGGAGTGAGCGAAGCACCGGGGGATCATTCGGGTAACCGTGAATCCGTATATATATATATATATATATATATATATATATATATATTTCCACCAGTACTCTAATCGTCTCTTGCTGATATCTACGGCTGATCTGTTTAGGTTTCCTTCCACTTTAAACCCAAGCGCTTCTGGGAGTTGCACGTTACCTACGGTTCTCGCTGGTTAGATCCCGTCGCATTCCATTAGGATGTGCTGAGTGGTCTCTGGATCTTTACTGCAGCATACACATGTCTCATCTAGTTCCGAATATTTGTTCCGATATGTTTTCGTTATTAGGCAACCGGCTCGAGCCTCAAATAGCAAGGCACTGCCCTTTGTGTTATCGTACAGATTTTCCCTTCTAATTTCTTTCTTCTCATTCTTGTAAATCTCCATTGTCCTTTTCGTTTCCATTCTTTGCATCCAATTCACGGTCTCTATTTCTCTCATTTTCTTTCTGATGACCCCTGGTTGTCTATTTACAGTTTCGATTATCCTGTACTTGGTTGCCAACTTCCTTGACCTCTTCCTCCATTCTGTGTCCACGCTTTTCATGTAGAGATACTTGTGCACTTTAGCCGCCCATTTATTTTCATCCATGTTCCTGAGCCTTTCTTCAAAACTAATTTTGCTTTGTGCTTCTCTGACTTCAAAAGAGGCCCAACCCATGTCTCCATGCACTGCCTCATTTGTCGTATTACCGTGTGCTCCCAAAGCCAACCGGCCTACTGATCTTTGGTTAACTTCCAAATCCGCCAATATATCCGATTTTAAGCATATAATGGCATTTGCGAATGTTAGCGCTGGCACCATTACTCCTTTCCATACTCCACGCACCACCTCATACTTATTGTGGCCCCACAGTGCTCTGTGTTTCATTAATGCTGCATTCCGCTTCCCCTTTATTTTCAGATTATCTTGGTGGTTGCCTGAGTAATTCTTTCCTTCGTTTATGTGTACGCCGAGGTACTTATATTGCTTCACTATGGGTATTACTTGCTGTTGAATTGACACCACGAAGTTACTCGTGTGTTCATTAAAGATCATAATCCCTGATTTCTCTGTGCTAAACTTAAGGCCTAGATTTGTCGCTGCGTTCCCACAGATATTCGCAAGTATTTGTAAATATTTTTTATTGTCCGCTAGTAGCACAATGTCGTCTGCGTACATCAATCCAGGGACCTTCTGTTGCACCATTTGTCCATTACGCATGTAGGATAAATCAAAACCTAATTCGCTGTTTTCCAGTCGTCTTTCTATGCCCTTGACGTAAAGCGTGAACAACAATGGTGACAAAGGGCATCCTTACTTCAATCCTTGGTGAATTCCCACCATTTCATTTCCTTTTCGGCCTTCCCATGCCACTTGTACTTGGTTGTCTCGATATATCTCCCTCAGCAGCTCCACGAAATCGTCATCTATGCCTTCGTATTGAAGAATATCCCACAACAATTCCCTGTCTACGTTGTCACAAGCTCCTTTAATATCTAGAAATGCTACCCTTAAAGGTCTTTTCTGAGCTACTGAAATCTCTATGCACTGAGTTAGTACAAACATATTGTCTTCTAAGCGTCTGCCTGGCCTGAACCCATTCTGTAGTTCCCCCAATACACCGTTTTCCTCCAGCCACTTCGACAGTTCTAATTTTATGGCTTGCATTGCCATTCTATATATCACCGACGTTACTGTAACTGGCCTGTACGAGCTCGTCTTATCCTTATCTCCTTTGCCTTTGTAGATGAGATTCATCTTGCTTTCACGCCATCCAACGGGAATATTCTTTGTTCTAATCACTTGCTCTATGGCATTAGTCAGCAGTGCCTTGCTTTTTGGACCGAGGTTTTTGATTAGCTGTATTGGGATTTCATCGGGTCCTGCTGCGGTTTTGTTAGGGACATTTTCTGCTGCCTTTTTCCAATAGAAGCTTTCTATGCTGAATTTTGATCTCTCAAGCCTCTCTGTTGTTGCTGGATCTGTTTTCTGAACTACACTTTTTCTCGTACCGAAGTTATGCCTGATAACGTCTGTGACGTACCGCAGCGCATCATCGCCTTCATAGATGTTACCGACTTCATCCCTTATAGCCGTTTGCGAGTTTCTAGTTCGAGCTCCGAGTGCTTTTATATGGTTCCAGAATCTTTTTGGGGCGCCTTTGTCTCTTTTGTGAATGTTATGCACCCAACGTTCACTTGCGCATTTAATTTTCTCTTGCACGAGCTCACTCGTGCCCTTGCGCGTGCCCTTGCACGAGCCCTTGCGCACCGCACGCCCCTAGCGGTCTCCATGCAAACCAGAGCTACGAACAACGGACAACGAAGGAAAAGGGTCGGCCCTAAGGTGTTTCGCCCCACAACATATTTAACTCGGATGCCTTTCTCCCAAGACTTTTGCCCGACTGCTCATATATATATATATATATATATATATATATCAGGCGCGTAGCCAGGGGGGGGCTGATGGGGCTTCAGCCCCCCCCCCCCCCCCGAAATTTTTTCGTGCTGGCATGCACCGCCGACTCAAAACTACCACCGACGCTGGCAATCATGCTGGATTTTGTTTACAATGTCCTTTTTACGCACGAAAAGACATTTCGGCACGAACATTGCAAACTCGGGCTGGATTTCGTGACAACGCCCTTGCACCTGGAGTCACGTAACGCAAAGAGCCCCATCCGAGCACAAACTTTCAACGGCTTTTCGATAGCGAGCGGGCGCGCTGCGGCATCTCGCAGCGGCCGCGGAATAAACGACGCGCATGGATTTCAATTACAAAACTTTATGGGTATAAAGTTCTCATAAACTTTTGACGCGAAAGGTGCGCTGACATTTCCAAAGGCATGTTTTAAAAGATTTTCAATTCTAGAACTTTATGGGGTTAATGTTCTTATAAAATTGGGCCAACATGCGCGCACTGGAACGCTCGTGTCCAAGCCGTTCCATAAATGGAAGCGCGCGCTCGCAACCTCCCACACACACGAAAATACTAAATATCACCGTGAATGTCAGCTAGCAGCTGATAATTTTCTCCAAACATTTTCAGGAAGCGTGCCCAATGTGATTGATCAGCTGGACCAGGGCAGGCAAAGTAAAATATGAGAAAACAGAAGAAAGCGAACGGGCTATTATTGAGGATTTTTTTTTGCGGGCGACAAGGTCTGGCTCTCCGTGGCCACAGGGACAGGGGCCCTATGGATTTAAGAAAGGCCCCTGCTGAAAATACAGGCATTTTCAGAGTGCTTCTTCGCATGCGAGCTGATTGTGGAGATACATATCTGAAGAACCATTTGGAAAGTTGCCCCAGTATTGCCTCGTATTTAAGCCCAGACGCACAAAACCAAATTATAGAAATTTGTGGTGACATTATCAAAGAAATCTTAGATTCAAAAGCAGGCTGCTTCTCCATACTTTCTGTCAAAACGACGGACATCGCTGGAATCGAACAGCCTACTGTTTCTGCAAGGTACCTAAACAAATATGCCAACGACATCAAGGGAGTGTTTTAGGTTTTAGCACCGGAATAGATGCCCATCTCTCACTGCGACAGCAGGTTCTATGTAAATGTGTAAATACTGCTGCAGCTTCTAGTCAACCCTTCCAGTGACCACTGCCAGCGCAGAGAGAATGTTTTTTAAACAAGAGTTCACTAAAAAACTACTTGCGCTCTACAATGTCTGTAGAACGCATAGTTAGGCTGGCGCTTCTATACACCCACAGAGACGTCGGAATCGTGTCCGAAGTCATTGACCGCTTCGCTCAACTTTCCCGCCGAGAGAAATTTGTCCTTTAGATAGCGAAGCAGCAAAAAACAATGGAAGTAAAAAGCACTGTTCCTTCAGGTCCATAAGTTCTTAATTGAGAAAACGTATGACCCTTCATTAGCTTTTAAAACCGCAGAAATTTTCGCCGTTTATTCTAGCAGTTAGCATCATGATCACAATTATCACGTGAATACAAAAATTACGAGGATACCAATAATTTTGACCGACCTTGCACATTGAAAGCCCGGCCCACGCGGCGTTCGCCAAAAACACACTTGGATATTGGGTAGTTCAACTTACCGCATCATCTGTGGCCTTCGTTTGTCCTTTTCTTTCCATTTCAGCTACCTGCTTTTATTTCTTTTTTGAAACGAAGGAATACCCTCCTTTAATTTTGGGTGCAGAATAATTGTTGGCGTTGTGCAGGCAGTTAAATTACACATTTTCGTACTGATTTATGCATTATTCCTCCATTATTCTACCCACATGGCACTGTCGCGACCGCTGCATGGCCCAAGTACATACCACGATTTCTGCGATCATAGTTATGTTCTTGCCTAGATCATCTGTCTTTCTGTGCGCAAAGTTTACTATCTTTGACTGAGCAACATGTTTATTTGTCTTATTTGACGCATTATATACACTGACGTTTGCTTAAATACGTAGATTTATTGGAGACTCATACGTATTCTTAAATATCTTATTGCGAGGTTTTGTGTATACGAGCGCTCAACTTTTGTTTCCAGCGACACTTTTTTTGCCCTTTAGCGAGTTGTATCTTCGCATTTGTATATTCCATTATATCTTCGCATTTCGAATATATATTTTGCAGATCTCCCACTTTTTATTTGTACTCACTGCTGCGAGTATTATCTCGGTGTAATTACAATACACGACGAATTACAGCTGCTCCTGCGCAATCGATTGCAACGAGGGATAGCATCATTGAGGTTTCTTCCTGGCCATTGCATATATAGAAAAATATAAACAAGGTTATTGATTGACAAAGATTCATCAAAATATTTGTCCTCAACTTATTCATTTCATGGCCTTTACGTTTTTCATATAAGCTGCATGCACTGCTTTGCTGGTTTCGAACTGATATTGACCCTTTTCGCGGCGATCCCGTGGGCGCTGCCATATTTCATCACGTGGTGACGCGTCCATTGCTTGCCTCAACTGCCTCCGTTGCCTCCTTGTTTACAATGGAAGTGTATGACGCCGGCGCGGCTTAGAAAACCTCTGTTTTCGGAGATATCGTAGACGGTGGCTAGGTGGACGACACGGAGCTTTGATCACCTGCAGCTTCAGAGAACATGTAAAAGCGCTTTCGGAGCTGATTAAGCTATGTCCAAACGCCGCAAGCAGTGTATATGGTGCTTCTTCTAAAAGTGGAGCTAAATATGCATTCCAAGCTTTGCGATTATGATTTCAGTCAGGATTAGTGTGTTTTGATCTTTGTTCTTTATTCGGCAAATATTTTGAAGCAGTGGCTTGTCAGTTTCTGACTCAGTGAAGTTCTTTGGTGCGGCCACTATCTGATTATTTTCTGCCTAATCACTCGCGGGTGTGCTCAGTTCCGAATCCGATAGATTTGTTCTTGCTGCGCACAAGGCTTGAAACGTAGCTGTTTTGTACATTGTAATACCTTCTAGCAAAAATATATTACAGCTAGTAACTTGCTTACTCTTGTGAACCATCACGAAACATTCAGCTTCGACCATTGGTGCGCCATAGGTGTAGTCCGTCATTTATTCCGTGTATACAGTGCGCATATATTCAACTGTGCGTCCATTCGCTTATTCTTGATACGTCGACGATAGAGTGGGCGTAAGTTTCCGTGCCAGTTGGCGTAGATGTGTGTTGATATTGTGTACGAAACTTACTATGACAGGAAGCGGTACTACTCCCTTTGTCATTGTTTAATGAGTGGTACTCACTCTTGCCGACGTTCCGGGGCTTTCTTTGAAGGTTAGCGATACAACGCTGGCGGATGAGCAAATTTCTGTATCCTCGAGGAAAGCCGTACATCACGAAGTGCCGGTAACACGTTCGGACAGTTGCAGCAGCGGTCCGCGAACTTCGCCACACAGATTCATTCTATTCCTTAACATGCCAGTCACTATTTTTGCAGCCAACTACTGCACACGTCTTCAATCCACATTATTCAATCTAGCATGATTGTATCACAGTGTGTTAGCGAAAACTCAGTCGCATTTCCGACAGCTGATCGCACAGAAGCAAGATAGAAGCGGTAATGATTTTGTATTCGTGCGCGGTCGCTGAGGAGAGGTATGGCGCGCCGCCGTGAGAGCCATCTCGTTTATCTAAAACAAACTGCTCCGCGAAAAGGGCCAATAGTTCTAAAGTTCATGTGATGTTTTCTTTACTTATTAATTAGGCAAAAAAAAACACGCAAGCATGGATATCAGTTATTTCTGCCACAATTTTTGGGGCATACGAATATATTTTTTATGAAAACATACATATTTTAATGGACAGTGCATAGCGTTCAATAATTCGTTTGCAGCATCTAATATACAATGAAATTGGCAATGCAGTTATTATTCATGCATTTGATCCCATGACAAATTCTATAAGGAGGAGGCCGCGCTGCAACCTGAGCCCCCCCCCCCCCCCGAACAAAATTTCTGGCTACGCCACTGATATATATATATATATATATATATATATATATATTCATTTCTAATTTTCTGTCGACGTTTTTCTTTCTTCTTTTGTTTTCGTACTGCGTTCACTTATGGGCAAAGGCTGATCGCAGTCACGGCTTCAAATTGTGCTCGTCTGGAGCTGCCCTCGCGCGACGCAAGCAATGGATTGCGCGGACAGTAAAGCATTCTTCTATGAGTCGTGCTAGCAAGATAACAGCCCGCGATAAAGTTCCGTGTATCTCTTGTCAAGTCACGCTAAATCCAAACAATAAAATGCATGTTTTCTAGCTTCTTAAATTTTTGTTTGTTTGTTTGTTTCTTTACCGAGACAAGGAGCACCCATTTTTTTCCTGTGAACTTCAGGTGGTGGTGGGGGGGGGGGGATTATTCGGGATGTTACTGCACTTATTTTATGCGAAAGCGTCAACTGGCTCATTGAGAAAAAAAGGTCTGCGTCTGTCATCTGTAGGAGCGAAACGGAACCTCATTTCCCATTGGCTGTGACGCCGTGTTACGAGCTCGCCTCGACGGAGCAGAGCGGGTGAAAGGGTACCCCTGCTGCTTCATAAGCGCGCCAGGTGTTGCGTGAGGTGAGAGGGCATCGCCGTGACGCCACGTCACCCTCGATCTCGGAAGCCTATGTTATGCGCGCTTTCCTTGTCCGAGCAAGTTCTCACCAGAGATCTAACTGCGCCTTGGTCAGGCCAAATCAAAACGCTCCAAGCCTCTCAACTCGCTCGCTTGCCGGCGAGTCGTTCATAATGCGAAGGACCGCTCAGCGGCGTTCAAATAGACATTCATGATTTCGCATTGCTTAGGTGTCCTACGATTATATTAAATGTCAAGCATTTCTTGGCGAACATTTGCCACTTTGAGAGTATCTATCTATCTATCTATCTATCTATCTATTTATCTATCTATATATCTATCTAGCCGCCTACGTCTCGGTGATCTGATTGTCGTTTCGTTAACATGGTGTGCAGCAAAATTGGCATAGTATGTCAAGAGTATGACGAACATAAATGGTCAGTCATGACATGAATGCCAGGAAATGCGTATCATGTAGGTCATGAAGCAGCCGCCTACGTCTTGGTGCTCTCATGGTCGTTTAGTTAACTTGGTAGGCTCCCCGCACGCTGCTTCACATAACCTCAATTCCCTTAGAGCGTGGGATCTACCGGCTTTTTTACGTTCACTAAATACGTGCGTGCTTGTGCCTGTGGGTTTCATTGCGCATATTTGTCTGCAGGGAAGACGTACCCGTAAAGTAAGCGGCAGGCTGAGACCACACGCCGCCGTGCAGGTGGTGAACGCCCACATCATGGTTCTCTCACGCAGTGCCGGGTGCAAATCCGCCAGGCTGCCCACAAAGCCGCCGAACGCGCAGAGCTGCACAGCGCCGTTGCGCGCAGCAATGAGATATAAGGACACCGAGAAGGTAGAGCACTCACCAATGAATACATAGTAGTTACTTATAATATTGCCTCACACGTTGGCATAATGGTGAAGACAGTACGCATCAGAATGACTCGTTTTTGGCCTACATTCTTGCTGAGTGAAATCATTGACGCCAAAAGGACGCCCATGAGACCGTAAAAGCGGCAGAACCCAATGGCGACGTCGTTTTTCTTATTTTTTTGTATTTGTTTTCGTGTGCGTTTCTTTGGCGACATTTATATCTCACTCCGCAGGAATATATGGAAAATGCATTTATACTTTCACTAAGCTATATGAACCGAGAGCGAATTGTAGTATCTCCCCAAGGTTTGCAGCAACTGACATCTTTCAGCCTTTCTGAGGAGCTAACTGCTCAGTGATGCGAAGAAAGTGCATTGGGTGTTGTGAATTCCCATAAAAATGTGGTTGATCCCTCTTATATAGGAATCGGTATAGAACACGAAAGTGAAACGTGTCTTCACAGAAGTAGTGTAATGTTTATTGCACATTGATATATAATGTCTATTGGTGTTTTGTGGCTAAAGCGCCCTTAGGCGTTGATGCACCCACGCTGACGCCTGGTGGCACGTCTCCTCCATCACGACTACCAACGTCGATGACCATGAGCAACCGTCGTGCATATGGAAGCTGCACTACGCTGCACACGCTAGCACAACGCGAAAGACGAAGCACGTAACTGACACACTAATACAACGCGCAAGACAAAGCACGTAACTGAATCGTCACCGAGTCAAATCAGCGCGTACAGCGCGTCGTAATTGCAGCCTCCGCGATCAACTTCAGAAACATTTTCAGAGCTAATTGCGGAGGCCACGCTCCGCTGTGCTGAGTACGGTGAACGCCACCTAGGTGGCGTTGGTAGTGCTTCTTGATGCCAGCGTCCCTTCGAATGCTGGCATCGAGGCGTCGTAGTGCTGAGACCACCGAAGCGTTCACTGTCGGTGCGCGTTAGTAGACAGTTTTAGCAGAGCGTTCACGGTCCGCTCCGCTCAGACCGTCGTGTCCGAACGATTCGCGCAGAGCCGCTCAGCGGAACGCTAGCGGGAGCGCTAATGCGCGTGCGCACAACGCTCATATCGGCAGCGGAACGAAGAACGCTGCCCACGGTCCGCTACGAAGCCATTTGAGCGGAGCGTTAGGGTGCGTCTACTGGTTGCTTTGCCGTTTTACAGCCGCGCTGAGCGCGCGTGGCCGGCGTCTCTGGCAGACGCACTTGTCAAACAAGCCAAATCAACGCAGTTCATGCAACCAGTGGTGTGCGTGAAACGTTAGCGGAGCGGAGCGTAAGCAACGCTCTGCTAAAACTGTCTAGTGTCATAATGCAGTACTTCTCTTTTCTGCTCGTAGGCGGCGGCACCGCCCCGAGCAAGAGCGCGGGTACACGGAGGAGTGTTAGATATATAAGGCGCGTCTGTGTAGCTCTCTGCAAATGCGTTTGTGGCGGAATGGGTTAAACGCTCGGCGATCTATCGTCGCGGACCGAGAGGTCGTGGGTTCGATTTCCAAATTTTGCATGTTTGTGGAACTTTTTCTTCTGGTTTCTTTCTTTGTATTATGTTCTATGACGTATTTCCGTGACGGAAATACGTCAGTGAAGTCTTGGTGGACCCCGGCATAAAACACTTTCGTGTTAAAAGATTCTGAAAGGAACTTTTCAACCTTGGCGATTAATTTAATCTAGTTTTTGAGCTCTAGAATTACCCTATAACATAAAAATTTACGATCGAAGAGACCGCAATTTTCGATGAACATAAAGGTGGCATACTGGCCAAGAGAGTAGGCGTATAGTAATTCCAAAGCCAATCCAACATGGTTAGGGAGCTACTGAAGTCGAAGAAAAACAGCGACTTTTCTAGGCACGCACTCACGCTTTGTGAAATTAAGCTGCCCGTAATCTCCGATACGTGAATATAACAATGGAGCCATACCATAAGTTAGGCGCACGTTTCTCTGAAATTTGTTGCAGAACTTTGGCCCAAGGTAAGAAAGCCTAGTCATGATAACCAGTCCATGCTGTGCTGATGGCCTCCTTTCCTAGAACTCACCTCTGGGCCGAGAGCGCTTGTAGAGATCAGCACGTAGAAAGCCAGTGCCCAATACCTCATGCAGGGTAGCGTTTCTATGGTCTCTGGAAACGTCACGAACAAGTACTCCAGTCCTCGTGGAGCTATTTGAGAAAATGGTTGCTCAGATTCAGTGGGCACATCCTTGCTCAGAATATTCCTATAAATCGTCAAGACTTAGGTGGCGTGATGCAGTTGTTTGTACTGTATTACTCTGGCACGTGTGATTTCTATAGGTTAATGTTACTGCTTGATTTACACGGTTTCTCGCTTTTACACTTGTAGATATGAGTCCCTGTGGATATACACTTCTCAGGTTTTTCAAATAAACATCTAACTCACAGTCGGGCTTCTTTTTATGAGCATGCATCTATAATGAACAATTTGTAACTTTTGTGCAAAGAAGTTATGCGCACGAGAGTATGCAAGAATTATGTTCAACAAATTGAAAACAAAGCTTCCGGTTGTTTAGTCTGTTCCTTTGACGCTGTTGCTCGAATGAATTTAGACCGAATAACCTGAATTGGTGGCCTGGTGCTTGAAGGGACCGCCAGATAAAATACATTCTTTGTGTCGAATGGTATGTTCCGACCTATTGTCCAGAAAGCCAGGAGCCAACTTTATGGTACAACTGCCAGATATTATAGCAGCTTAGACACGAATATGATGGCTAGACACGAATTGCGGCCGACGAACGTACAGCTACGTGAGGGATTTTCTCACAGATGGTACAGCCACAATAGGGCTGGGAAATGTGAGGTCACAGCTAGTAGAAACCTAACAGAGGAACGCCACAAGGAGCAGTGCTGTCACCAACACTTTTCAACGTAACCATGATGAAACTCCCAGCCCAACTCGAGAAAATACTGGGGATCAGACATGCCTTGTATGCAGACAATATCACGATATGGATAGTCGGAGGGTCCATAGGAGAACAACAAGAGGCCTTACAGGAGGCAGTAGACGTCATAGCATGATACGAAGAGGCATGTAGACTGCAATGCGCGCCAGATAAGTCGGAGTTTCTCAAAATCGAGAAGCGCTCACGAGGAGGATCAACAGCCCCGGCACCCACCATCCACCTGCGAATAGATTCTAGAGAAATCACCAAGGTGAACAGACTTCGTATCCTCGGCTTACACTTACAAAAGTATCCACTGCACGTGGATACATATCATGGCGCAGCTAGTTCGGCCACGTTAACGTCAACTACGGGGGCTGAGCTACGCCATACAGAAGCTACAACACACGACCACGCAGATCTTCCGCATGATGCAACGAATTGCCAGCAGGAAGAGTGGATTCAAGAAACAGGACCTGATTCGACTAGTGGAGGCTCTGATTGTGAGCCGCATTGCGTACTCGGCACCATGTTTAAATCTCAGAAACGCTGAAGTGGAGGTACTCGACTGGCTGATACGCAACGCATATAAACAAGCGCTCGTACTCCCACCCGGAACGGTAACTTTTCACATTGAGCAGACAGGGATGTACAACAGCGCATGGGAAATGATAGAGGCCCACCTGGTAATCCAGAAGGAAAGGCTACTTACGCACAATAGCAGAACGCCGCATCTTTCAACGTCTTGGATATTCCGTACGTAAGACCAGCGCACTGAGAAAAATCTCATCACGAATACAAGAAACTATGCACGTCTCACTAATTCCCAGGAACATGCACCCAAACTTCCACATCGGACGGCGACAAGCCTGAGCACAGGCGCTCGCCAGAAAGTATGAAAACCAGCCCAATGGCATGAACGTAGACGCGGCCTGCACCGCAAGAAGCACCGCATTCGTCACCAGTGCTTAGTTTTTCGCCCAGGGCAAAAAGGAAATCAGATACAAATAACGGGGGGAGCCCGCACCACCGGAAGGTGTAACGGGTATTAAAACCAATAATAAAATAAAATTAAATGGGTCATGAGGGCTGGCAACCCAAAAAACGAATTGCGAGAAAAAAACAATCAAAGAGAGAGAAAGAAACAGAGTTTCGGAGGCAAAGTCAGCGAGCTGAAGTGGGATCAAGGAAAATCAATAAGTCAGGTAGTGCTAGTGTAACAGTAAATACACCTGGTAATGAGCTCCGGAAGGAAGGCTAAGGAAATTGTGTGGCGTCGGTTTCCGGAGGCAGAGAAACTAGCGATAGCGTTAGCCATCAAGACGACATCGCACTGGGAGTGCGTCATAGTTCTGACGGACACTCAGAAGGCATGCAGAAATTTTTCCAGGGCCACAATTTCCAGCATCGCATTCTGAATGGAGCGCACCAGCTTCCACCATACATACAAACTGTGTGGACTCCGAGTCATGATTCCTTACGCGGAAATCAGCGGACACACGCCTACGCCCGAGCGCATGCACACCGGGAGCCGCGAGATGACCGCGCCGAGCAGTTTCATCGCGAGCCCATACCATTACCCTACACGCACATCCTACAACACTATCGCCTTTTACGAAGAACACTGCCGGTGTCTCAAAATGCTCTGAGGCGAGGGAAACCCCTAATATGGCGAAAACTATAAACAAACAGATATCCACAATTCAGTCTCTACCACGCCATACATCCTGCGCTGTAATCCTAAAAATGCCCACACTGCCATCAATGCGCAACGCTTTACCACATGGTATGGGCTTGCGCAAACACACCACAGCTCACACTCATAACACACCCCACCACATGACAATGGGAGGCCGCGCTATCCAGCTCCGACTCGACAGACCAGCTCAACCTGGTCAACCGAGCGATAAGAGCAGCAAGGCCGCTAGACTCCAGGACTGAGGGGACCACCCACTGCAGAGCGGAGGAGCTACCTACGCTTGTGTGCTCTTTTGCATAAAGTTTATTCTCTCTCTCTCTTATCGCGCAGCGGGAGAATTCGCCAAAGTCACGAGTAACCACGAGAAAATACGTTGTAAATGCTTTGGGCACACTTTTGCAGCATTGCGGTCGCCGCTACAAAAATATTTTATGTCCGTAGAAGAAGCCCGCAAAGCATTTCTCTTTTGGTAAATATTACTAAGGCAGCATGCATATCTCTAAGGTTGTCTTATTGTTAACGCATTCGCAAGCAGAAGTCAGTGTTTGGTTGAACGCTCCATTTGACGATGTTATCCATTGTTTCGCCGCCTGAATGCGCTTTTGAAGTTTCGTAGATACGGTCAGCACCAACAAAGCTTAAACCCCCAAAAAATGCTGAAACAGAGGCAGATAACTGGAACAATGGGCACTATAACGTAACACATGTACCCATTTGAATTTAGCTGTATTTCACCACCTACATGATTGACTTCAGCGCACTTGAGCTTCTTTTCACCACTACGAACGATGTAGTTATATACAAAGAATTTCAGAGCAGGAAGTGAGCATTGTGTTGGTATTTTCATTTTTAAAGGATTCCTAGTTAAACCTTTGCTCTGAAATCAATTACGAAAGTTCTTAGCTACTCAGCAATATTAAGCTTCAATTAAGTTTTGGATAGCGACATGGCGGATTTTTTTCTAAAAGTCTGCATAGACGAACTGTTCAATTTAAACATTAAGATAAATATGTGCATAACAAATACATCCCTTCAAATAAAAGTCATCGCACCCATTCGAAAGATTGGCTTAGTGAAACCGTGCACTGCACTGCTCGAGGTGGTTTTGTCGCCAATAAGGCAATACTCAAGTAGTCCCTCGTTAATATGAACACCTTGTTTCCCTAATAATACTGTGCATTAGGCAAGTCGTAGACAATAACAAATCTTCGTTGACAAAGAACATTTATTGATTAAAAATGCTGTACATAAAGTTGTGCCTGCGCATAGCACTGTGCAAGAAAATTTAGGCTTGAGCGATTTTTGGGAACTTCGAATGCGTTATTCTGTTTGAGACGATCTTAAATAACATCGCACTGCAAGTTTAAGTGGATATAGCACGTCGTGACGGGATTGATGACCGACATTGTGTTCACGGAATATCCAAAAGCAAAGCGGTCACCGAAAATGAGTGTATCCAACAGAAAAATATGCAACAGGTAGAACTACAGCCAGTTCAGAGAACTCATCTGCCAAAATAACGCACCCGAATTGGCGACGTCAGTGATGTCTTCGTCCAACACGTCGGCCAAGTGTCCGTACAAGGCGAACACGAAGAAGGCCGCGAAAAGGCCATAAACCGCGTCGGCCATGCATATCTTCACGGCAGTTCTGGCAGAGATATAAAAAAAGCACGTGGCCGCACGTGTTACAAGGGAGCCTGCTGTAGTTCACGATGGGCGTAGATGTATATTTCTGTGTTAGCAGGTAAACTGGGACTAGTTGGGGAAGGTTCACTTTCGGCAATGCAGCGTTAAATCATACAAGGACTTTAAGTGGGCAGCACACACATTGCTACTAGTGCACATTCTACCTTAGTGATGTAGGGCAATTGGGATGGTCCATATTTAGAAAAAAATTAAGCCATTTCGACGCTTGTGAAATCTAATGAAACATCGGAGTTCTGCAAGCCTGGGTTTATAGCGTAGTGGGTGTGCCGCTCGCCTTCGGGCCGTGAGTACACTGGTTCAAATGCCGCCTCGCCAAGAATGTTTATATTTTTCTCTCTTTCTTTCTTTTTTTCTTTCTCTAATTTTCTCTTTCTCTCGCCCATAGCTAGTTGTGCCATTATCGTCGGTACAATGCAACCATATGGTTCCAGAAATGCATGTTGTGCAAGTGTGGTTGTATTACACAGTGGCTATGACGCTCGCCTGTGGACCGTGGTTACCCGGGTTCAAATCCAGCCTCGGTAAGAAAGTTCATTTTGGTTTATTTTTTTATTTCTCTCCCTCTCTGTCTGCCTTTCTTCCTCTCTCTGCACCTCCTCTCCTCATATGCTCTGCTTTCATTCTCTCCCAGCTCAGCAACGCAACCAACCAAGCGAGGCCTCAACAGCTCCATCAATACTTATTTTTGGCCAAGTTGGTACATCTTGAAACTTTGGGTAACAGCGAAAACAGACGCCCACAAGAAGGGAGACATGTACACACAAGCACTTTGTTTTGTATGAAAACTTAACAGCTCAGCTGTAATAATATTACTTATTCAACACCAACACCACATGCACGGATCAAGACCTAACTATAAGGGAATTGTCTTAAAAGTAAATGTTTGCGTTCCCCGTTGGCACGGACGAAAGCATGAAGAAGACAGCAAGCGCTACTTCCCTGGCTATTGCCTCGTTACGTTTCGTGTGAAGAGTAATGCCCGCACTTGCATTCGATCCCTAGGAGCCTGGCTCCAGCTTATGTGGGCGATGTTGGCATTAGTAGTTTGCTGTGGCCCGATGGGTATTGTGAAGTTATTAGTTGTGCGAAGTCGTAACGCCAGCTGTAGAAATGCTTCAATTTCAGCGTTTAAACCTTGGTAGGCGTAGTCAAAGTGGCCCCTAAGTGTGTATATGCGTGACGATTAAGATCAGAATTTCCGCTAACTTCGGGCGGTAATTTAAATGCGCCTTATCTGTTTTGACCTATAACTGTCGAGTTCTGTATCGTTTATTGGTACTCTGGTCGATCCTAATCGTGCGCTCGTAAGCGACGGGGC
>NC_051155.1:70491247-70554299 GCF_013339745.2 Dermacentor silvarum
TAAATTGCCTAAGATACAAAAAAGTTGCAAATGAACTTTTCAGAATTTATTTGCGACAATTTTATCGAGGTACTCTAAGTTATTCTTGAAAACTTATTTAATTTTTTCTTTTCCTTTAAAATGATCGCACCAAAAATCTATATATTTTTGTGCAGCAACAAAATATTGCAGTCGACTCTGCCTCTAGGCACGTCTTCCGCTCTTCAAAAATGTAACGAGCTCTATCGAAACTCATCTCATTGATTCCCGCTCGGATACCTGAGACAGTCTAATGAATGTTTTTGCGGCGAGTCTCGCACCAATCCAATAGTTTTCAATTTCTTTAGCGCGACTGCAATCCATATATATTTCTAACTCTTTGTCAGGTTGATTCAAATCTGTGATGTCTAGCAACTCATGAAGTGTGCCTTTCGCCGCTATTCCCAGCCATCCAAATGTGTTTCCCCTTGTCGATTGGCGGCGCCGCTGTCGAAATCATACCGCTACCTCCATCAAACTTCGGGTCGTCCATCACATCTAGAATTCCTAGAGGTGATCGTGCCTGAGCACGATCACCTCTAGGAATTCGAGGTGTTAATAGGCTGGGAACAATGTGGGCAAGAGTTCGTTAGTGTCGCGAAGACGAAAGAATTCCTGCAGAACCCATGTTAACATTACTATCGAAGTTAATGCGATTAACATTCACACCATCTAGCGAGCAAGAAGCGACACACCATGTTAGCTAAGACACCTTTATTTAGAATCCGTAGTGTTTCCCCTGATGTTTCGAGTGATTCGGCTATATGCGGCCATGCACTGTCTCCCTCATTGACCGGCTTTGTTATGACCATCGCTCGCCAATCACGATGGTAGAACAAGCACTGCCGGCCGATGGTGCATGCTGTGACGACGATGCAATTACGAGGTAGGAATGATGTCGATAGAACGACGAAGGCATATGAGGACGACGGCATGACGACGATGAGATGATTCTGAAGTGATGGCGATAAATAATTGCGACGGAATACAATGCCATGACGCCGGTGTTCTAATCTCGATTGATTGACAATAATTGCACAATACTAGCGGAATGAAATAGAAATTATGCTGATGGAACCTGAGGTGGTATCACGACCAAAGAATTTAGTAATTTTTAGCCAACCAGACACGCTTCTGAATAACATACCAGCCTTCTCCCTTTCTTTTCGCTTATTCCTTCCCAAGACGCTTTACAAACATATCCTCGGCCGTTGAGCTCAGTACGCCGGTGCTCTAGCTCATTAGGCCACGATCACACGTTTACAAACGTATGTTGCCAACAAGTATATTATTCAAGCTCGAACTTAGAGGGAACATTGAGCTTGGGGGCTCCTATCGAAATACATGGGAAATCGGCAATAGTTTCTCAGAGCAACCGATCCACCAAATCTTATGAGTTATGTTGAATTTAGAAAACAAAGTTAAAATGTATTGATTGCAGAAAGGGATATTTTATTATAGGCCGTCTACTTTTTTACGTAAAATTTTAAAGAATTGCCAAATTTTCTAAAAAGAAAACTTGACTTATAGAGCTATGTACCTCAGCAGCTAAAAATGATATCGGAATTCGGTAAACTGCACCTAATAATACACCCAAAGCAAATAGCAATCATATATCATACACCATCCTGAAATATACCACTATGTTGTGACTGTTGCATTTGCAAAACCCTTCCAAACATTATAACATACTCACGTAAGTTTTAAGGTATAGCAAAAAAAATGTTCGCTTTTGATGCTCCAACGGGTGCAGTTTATAGAAATGCCATATTTGTTTTTAATGGTTGAGTTGCGGATTTGGAAACTTCATGCTTGTATTTTTTTTCAAATTTACGAACATCCTGCGATTCTGTGAAAACATTACACTATATAAACGAAAATTCTATTTGCTGCAGTCTGCAATTTAACTTTCCCTCTTAATGCAACACATTTCATTCAAATCGGTTCAGCGGTTTTCTCATAAAAGCATTCCTGCATTTTACGTGTATTTGAGAATCCGGCATCGAAGATAGGCCCGAGCCACGGTGTAACCTCACCTAAAGAGCATATATCTTACACCGTGGCCCGAGCTAAAGCTTCTTCTTAAACAATGGATCACGCCAGTTCTATAGGAAACCCATGAAGCAGAACCCTGACGTATATGCAAGACCGTGGCCACAGTGGTGCATAAATAAAAAGTCTGCTCAAGAAAAAAATATATATTCAACGGAAGCTTCGCGGGAGCCTTTATCTCGGCCAGACATCTCTCCAGAATGCGGCCGAGCTGTCTGGCCAGGTGTCTAGCAAAACCGTCGATTCATTCTCAGTAGAGCAAGTAGCTGGCCGTATTCGAGATAACGCTGATACACAAGCGCGCTCGTTTCCAAGCACCGAGGTGAAGCCACAGCTTCAGGGTGTGCTTATTTTTATTGCGCTTTCTTTAGTTGTGCGTCATAGCATACGTCATAGCGGGAATTTCGAATTCTTGAAGGTCGATAGGCCACGTGGTGGCGAAAAAAGGAAACTGTACGAAATGTCCCTAATTCCTGGTATTGTAAAGGCGGCAGAGAACCGAAAAGAAGCCCACGAATACACTCAAAGGGCCTCGAGCAGCCAATCGTGCGGCAATTTTGTGTGTATTCGTGGCCTTATTAGGCTTTTTTGCTGTATTATACTTTTTGGGGAGGTGGTATGGTAATGCCAGAAGAAGGGGCCCACGAGTGTCCGGCTCCCAAAAAGGTTAATGAGGTTCCAAAGTCTGTGGAGGTGGTAACGCCAGAAGGAGGGGCCCACGACTGTCCGGCTCCCAAAAAGAGGGCCCTCGATCAGTCGAACCAGTTACAAATCAAGGCAAAGTCTGAGATTAAGGAGGCTCTCTCTGCCATTAACGATAGCATCAGACAAATCAACGACCGACTTACTCGTATTGAGTGTAGCAAGGAGGAATCGGGAATCAGGCTACGGAAGATTGAGACGTATCTTAATGAAGCGGTAGTTCCCGTCATAGAGAACATCTGTCCCAAAACGCTACCACTGCAGGGCAGGTCCCTCAGTAACTCCCAATTAGATAACATATCTCCAAATAATCAGGATGGCGCCGCCAAATAGGAAATTCACAAGTTGGCAATGGAACTGCAGGGGCATCAGTCCTAAAAAGGCTGCCGTCCTGCAGTTAATTAGATCAGAGGCTGAGAAACCACACGCAATTATGCTCCAAGAAACACTGACTATCGATCTTTCCTTCTCGGGCTACAAGGTGGAATCTTTTCAAGGAAATAGAGGCAGGGGTGTCGCCATTCAGATAAACAGGAAGATTCCTTATGTCAGACATGAGCTCCGCACGATACACAGCAATGTTGAATTTATTGCGGTTGAGATTGTTCCCAACAGTTACGTAGGCAATAGCAGCAGCATATTTCTCCTCAATTTGTACGGCAGTTCTAAATATTCCAGACAGTGCTTCAAAGCCATCCTAACCAAGGTCGCTAAACTTCCTAGGGATGCTCCTCTGCTTGTTGGGGGGGACTTCAATGCACCTCATCAAACGTGGGGATACCCATTCTCCTCCGGCAAGGGGAAGAAGCTGTGGACGCACGCATCGGACCTTAATCTAACTCTTATTACAGAACCGGAATGTCCAACTAGATGCGGCACCTCCTCGTGCAGAGACTCGACTCCCCACTTAACTTTTGTCAGGGGGATCGGTGAGTCCATTTGGGAGAATACCAACATTGATCTGGGCAGTGACCATTACATAATAACAATCAAACTCGAGATAGCCGCTACAAAGCTAAGGGAGTATAAGCTGATTGATTGGGACAAATTCCGTAAATTGAGAACCCCCCAAGGCTCACCCCCAGCTATAGCAGGACCCCCGCTCGAAAGCTGGGTTGAGCAACTCGTATCTGACATCAGGGCGTCGGAGAGGGTTATTGTCACGGACGTCCAAACGGATAAGATGGATTCCAGGCTCGCTAACCTCCTCGAGGCCAAGCAATCGATATTAGCACGATGGAAAGGTCAACGGTTGAACAGGAGGCTTCGGAAGAAAATAGCAATATTGAACAAAGAAATCGAGGAATACTGCAGAGTTCTATGCAGACAGCAGTGGGATGAAGTGTGCAACTCCCTGGATGGCAGAATCCGCAAAGGCGGCGGCTGGGGCCTCCTCAAGCATCTCTTGGATGAGAGCGGCTGCAAGTCCAAACCCGCTCAACGGTCGCTGCTATGTAAAATAATTCACAACGCGAGAAAAGAAATGGCGGATGACAAGCTGTTGGATGACCTAGCTAGACAGTACCTCCCGCTCAAGAGCACGCAATCGCTCAACCCCCTTACGGTCGGATACTCGGGGTCTCCCAATTACGACCTTGACGGAGATTTCTCGGAGGGTGAAATTCGCCTCGCGATTCAGGAACTTAACAGTAAATCTGCTACAGGCCCCGATGGGATCTCAAACAGAGTTCTGCGCAACCTCGAAGATAATTCTGTCAGTTACCTAACCAGGCAAATCAACAGAATCTGGAAAGAGGGCCGCGTTCCGAAAGAATGGAAACACGCACGTACGATACTGATTCCCAAGCCGGGCAAACCTCTTGGGCTTGCAAACCTCAGACCGATCTCTCTGACGTCATGCCTCGGTATGGTCGCGGAACATGTCATGCTCAAACGGCTCTCGAACCATGCGGAAGGGAATGGACTTTTTCCATACACCATGATCGGATTCAGGCCAGGACTTTCGACCCAGGATGCCATGCTTAGAATTAAGAAAAGGCTCATAGAAAGGGTCACTCGCGATGCAAGAGTCCTACTCGGTCTTGATGTAGAGAAGGCTTTCGACACTGTACGCCACACGGCAATTCTCCAGGCCATTTCGGATCTTAATCTTGGTCAACGTTTTTTCCGCTATATTCAATCTTTTCTGAGCGGCAGAACTGCTTCCTTGCACATTGGCGACTTAAAATTACAACTTTATGAGCTGGGTGACAGAGGCACTCCACAGGGCTCGGTATTGTCTCCCTTCCTGTTCAATCTGGTGATGGCCAAGCTGGCCAAAGCATTGTTGGAAATTGAAGGCGTTGAACACACCATTTATGCCGATGATATTACTCTATGGAGCGCTGGAGTCAGCGACGGAGAGTTGGAGGCTCGAATGCAGGAGGCTATTAGGACCACGGAACTCTGCTTCTCTCCAGCGGGCCTCAAATGCTCGTCGAGGAAATTGGAATTGCTCTTTTACCGTCCTTCCAAGCCAGGACGAAAACCCAAGGGCTGGGAGCAAGATAGTCGACGTCATGTCGTGCTCTTTGACATGAATGGTAACCGCATCCCTGAAGTACGGTCGATCAGAGTCCTAGGACTGACTATTGAGGGTAACGGATACAATGAACTGATGATACAAAAGATAACTGGCAAAGTGGAGAATGCTCTAGGAATGTTTCGACGCATTGTAAATAGAAATAAAGGTATGAGCGAGGAATGTGCCATTAGGCTCATACACGCTTTCGTCCTATGTCATATTACTTATGTTGCGGCTATGCTCAATTGGAAAAAAAAACAGAAGAGAAACGACTCAATACTACAATCCGTCGAGTCTTCAAGGTAGCCCTGGGGCTACCGTTGAACGCATCCACCGAGCTTTTTTCGAAACTAGCAGTTCACAATACTCTAGCTGAAATCGCTGAGGCTCAGCGCACAGCACAGGTCATCCGGTTGTCAGGCACCAGAGCTGGCAGAGACATCCTGGTCACTATGGGCATGTTTACTGAACTTGAAAAGGATAACGTCAGACATCTTAGTAAAGAAATCAGGGACGCGATTGTGGTTCGTCCTTTTCCCAGGAACGTCCACCCGGTCTTTAACCAAGGGAGAAGGCTCGCCCGCGCGAAGGCTCTTCTTGCCGAGGCTGCTACGGATTCCACAGAAGCTGCTTTCGTAGACGCCGCTCAGGTGGCCAGTCGCGAAGCTTTTTCGGTAGCCGTAATAGACGCCCACGAAAGAGTCTTCAACGCACTCTCTGTTTATACCAAGAATCCGGAGGTGGCCGAACAAATGGCCATTGCACTCGCTCTGATAGATCCAGAGCGCTCGGTAATCTATAGCGATTCTAGGGCAGCTACTGGCGCCTTTGCTAGAGGAGTAGTGGATGCGAAGGTTTCAAGGTTACTGGAAGGTAGATGCATTAGTTTCCACTCTATAGTCTGGTTCCCAGCCCATATGGGTGATTTCGTGGGAGGACAGCGGAACCTTAACGAATCCGCTCATAGGGCCGCGCGAGGACTTGCCAGCCGCGCTCCCCTGCAGACCCCCTCGTCTCCTCCTAAGGCCTTTAAGGACCAGCTTCAGACATATAATGAGCTCATCAAGCACTTTTATTTAGGACGTAGAGAATTCTCCCTTCCAAACAAGGAACTTAACAGGGCACAGTCAGTGACTC
This sequence comes from Dermacentor silvarum, assembly GCF_013339745.2. Classification (NCBI taxonomy): domain Eukaryota; kingdom Metazoa; phylum Arthropoda; class Arachnida; order Ixodida; family Ixodidae; genus Dermacentor; species Dermacentor silvarum. Next base: position 70,497,681 of record NC_051155.1, read on the forward strand.
TCCGCTTGCTACAGACGAACTCGTACCCCAATCCTTGGCGTATGAGCCGAATCGACCCAGACTACGATGGAACTTTCAATTGTGCACAGTGTGGTGGACATGTGAACTTGGGACACATGTTGTGGGGATGCGCGACGCAGGCCTCCTATCTGGAGGACAAGAAGAAGTGGGACGGCGCTCTTAGGAGCAGCGAGCTGCAAGACCAACTCTGGGCTGTCCAGAAGGCCCGCGAAGCGGCGGAGAGCCTAGGGCTGCCCGTCCCGACGTGGGAGGTGCCCTCTACACCTTGACGAACAGACTGGTGTCCTTCAGGACCCTCTTTGGAAATAAAGTTTAACCACCACCACCACCCCTTTTTTGGGGCCAGCAGGTGTGGACAAGTCGTTCTGAATTGATGCGATTTCCGCTATTAGAGTTTAACGGACGTATGTATAGGTATTGTACATATTCCGTGCCTTTTCACGCGCTTATCAGGAACAATAATCAAGTTGCATATGACAAACCATTTCTGCGGAAGCCTGCAAGGTGGATGAAAAATAAAGTTGTGCCGAATTATGCAGAAATAATTGCGCAGGATGAATTTGGAAGACGTTGGCTTTATAATGGCACTTCGCGCACTTTCCGAGGGCTATCTATCTATCATGCCTGTATGCTTGTTTCTACGTATGTTTGTATGAAACTTTTCCCGCCTACCTTTGTCAGTGCGTAGTCCGGGGTCCGACGGTTAGCGTCTCGAGCTGCCGCGCTGAGGTAACAGGGTTTGAAACCAACCATCGGGTCACCTTGGCTCACTAAGTGTGTGCCAATGCGGACGTACGTGCCTCTCTTCAACGAAGCTCTTGCTCGCCGATATGGGTCACCTTAGATGCGGGACTGGGTAGGCACCGCTGTTGGAAGAAGCACTTTGACGCCGATTTGGAGCACTGGGCTGCGTCCCACTCGTATGCGCTGGCCTTCAATGAACCTCTTTGATGCCAACTGGTTCACTGGGTTTGTGCCGGTACGTCTGTGACGCTCTTCAATGGAATCTCGGACGCCAGCTTGTTCAGTGGTATAAGCCACTGTGACTAAAAAGTTCCCCTAAGTTTCGCCGATGCTAAGCGTAATCGAAAGCACGTCACAAGGGTTCCTCAAAGACGTTAACGCGACGCATTAGCCGACTGCGCCAGAGATGCACTGGGTAGGTCCCGCTTTTCAATGAACACATTTCACGCCAACGCTTTAGCGAGCTGCGCCATCAATGCACTGGGCATGTGGTGCTCTTCAATAAGCGTCTAGCGGACTGCGGTCACTTAGTGTGTAACTGGGCCTGCGGCGAGCGAGGGAATAATTGTCGTCATTCGTAGGCACCGGTTCGCCACGCTTCGTGTCTCGGAGGGCACCCGAGGACTTCTCGGCAGCGCCACTAGAAGAAGCAGAGTTTCCAGAAAGAAGCTCGAGAGTGCGGCCCGATGGCCACATGACGCGTTTCTCAGCGTTCGCACGCACCGATACGCAATACAGTTACGATGCCGCACCAGGCTTCGCGGCGGCAGCGCTAGATGGCGCCGAGTGTTCTCAGGAAAGTGCGAAAGAGCAGTCCCGCGACAGTACGCGCCTCACACATAACTGGTATCGCCGGTGGCAATACCTTGCGTCGTTTTAATGATTCAGTGGTATCGCATTACTATCGACAGTCATCGGGAGATGACTGTGATGACAAAACACAATTATCTTTTCTGTTCAGTTTCATTCCGGAGTGAAAAAAAATTATCAAATTCTCAAAAAAAGGTTCGTTGAAGAGAGACACAAATGTACACGCCGTCAGCTACTCAGCAATCCAAGGTGGTCCGACTGTTGTTTTCGAACCGTCGTGCCTCAGCGCAGCACCACGATGCGCAACTCATTCGAACCATGGACTACCCAGTGACCCCTGTGCGTGTGCGAGATGGAAACTTGGTGAATGTCGGTCTTTTATTGGTTTACAGCAAAACTGCCGATTTAGATGTGTCGTCTTGGCCTCCATGCACACACGTCATGTGCACCCGCGTGAATGAACTCCCACCCGCTGAATGAACTAGTACCACCTAGCCTGCAGCTCTCAATTCGTGCGTTAGAACAACTATACCAACCTCCGGTCATGTGCTCTAATAACAATATCTAAATAAGAAGTAAACGCATAATGTCAGCGATTAATTCATTTTTTCTGTAGCGCACTTGAAATGATAATTTCTAGTTACAAAATCTAGCAAATCCTGCACATACACCAAAATATAGTCATCTTACTGGTGAACCCAGCCAACCAGGGCCAACCTTAAGGTGGCTAATTTGCTCTTGTGGCCGCGGCTCAACGTCTGGCGGGAGCAGTTTCACTGACCTAAGGAACTTTGTCATGCCTCTCTTTTGCAGACTTGCTATTGAGTTACAAGTTCTGGGACATAAAGCACTTTCAGAGATGCTCGACGAACGTCAAAATGTTTTACATCACGGAGAACCTTTTCGGTACAACGAGGCTCAAAAGCGAGTGCAGGTAAGACAAATCGTTTATTGCCAAGATATTCCCTAAAAAAACCGAGTGCCGTGTCGGAGGTCATCAGTGCAGTAGAAGAAAGACCACAGTGACAAGACTCATAAGGGACAAAGAAGTGAACGACAAATAAGAAGTATTCAAAATTCACGGTGATCTGGCAACGCTGGGCGCGTCCGCCATTTTCTCGGGCGTTGTTGCGAAGCGTCTGTATGTTGTACGGATCGGTGATCGTCAGCCGGGTGGCTGTTCAGAACACTCAAATGCAACAGTCTCCTTCAGCGCCCACCGATTAATGAAGATTTTAAATTCACTGCTCTCTCCCCTATCAATGAAGCCACGTCCGCTGGTTTTCGCAACCTGGGATATCGGTCCAGACAGAATTCTAAAGAAGCGCACTGCTTTGAAACAGAAACCATCGGCGAGCTCCATTTTGCGGTGATCCTCGTCACATCATTACTAGAGTACGCCTCAGTGGTATGGGTACCCTACACTGCACGTGACATGAGTAAGATTGAAGCTATACAAAAGAAAGTAATAGGGTTCATCTATCGCCAATATCACCGCAACTTTTCTCCCTGACCTCACGCATGCGCATTATCAATAGAACCCTTGGCTTATCGACGCACGTACACTTGAACGTATCACTTTGCTAGAGAGAGAGAACAACTTTATTTAAAAATAGACCCCAGTCAGGGTCCAACATAAGATTGTACACGGCCAAAGTTGCATTCAAGCACCGATTTCCGTCAGTCATTCCACTGGGCGGGCCACGCGGAATTCCCACCCACTTAATATTGGTCCTTTCCAGTCTTTTGTAAACTGTTTTAAGTATTCTTTTGTCGTTGAAACTTGGAACAACCTAGCTGGTTCCTTGCGGAAAAATATATTGAAGAGTTTTTTAAAGAATTGTCTAATCAATTTTGTAATTACATATCAAATTCATTGTATGTTGTTTTGATCTGGCGTCTGGTTTATCCACTCCTGCTATGTCTCGTGTATGGAGACAGCAGTGTGTGTAAATTAAAAAAAAATAAATCGCATAAATGGGAGGGGGGAGGGGTTCTACAACTGTCTAAAAATGGTTCAGAGCAGTGTAGCTAAAGCGGCAGTGACTTCACATCAAAATCTGGAAAAACATAGCTCCACTCATAAAGGGTAAACAGGTGTTTGCTCTCCCAAACATGTATTCGTATGAAAGAAAATCTTGCCCTTGAAGCTAACTAATTTAAAAAAAGTTGATGTATTGATCAGAAAAAGAAACAAAAAAGGGGGTTTGTCCTTTTTTGGGGTGCGGGAAGGGGGGGGGGTGGGAGGTTTTTTTATGCACTGTCGCTGAAGAGAAAAGTACACGGTTAACGAAATGCAAAACGTTGTCTACGTTAGCCACTGTTCAGCGTCGATATTCAATTGTGTTCGCTGAAGTTTCATGTCTGCTGCCGAAAAAAAGCAAGATTAGCTCATTGCCTGCCTTGCCTCGAGCCCTTTGCATCACATAGCAACAAAAAGTACTGAGAGCACACCACACAGCACGGGTTAAAGCAGCAGCTACGCATGCCGGTGTGCTGTCAGCGAGAATTCTCGTTTTGCCGTGCCCAAGACAAGATGACGCATGACAACCTGCATGCAAATCGATATATGTCGCTTGACATTTTTAATGTTTCGAAAATATTTGTACGTCACAAGCGTACACACGGCTTTGAGGAAGAGCTCAAGAAGGCTAGGAACCAACTACATGTTAATTGAGAGTGTAAATGGATATCTGGGTGCCATCAAAAAGAAAGTGAGAGAAACAGAGGCAGTAAATTAGATTCAACGCATCGAAACAAAAATGATTATGCAGATTCACAAGTACGACGAGGAATAAATCAGCAGAAAATATCTGTTTAATAACACAAACGGCAGTGCCTTGCTATTTGAGGCCTGAGCTAGTTGCCGTGGGGCAAAACGATACCGGACAAATATTCGCAACAGGATGCGGAAATGTGTCTGCTGGAGCAAAAAGTCTCCAGAGAACTCACCACATCCTAATGCAATGCGAAGGTATTCAAACAGTGAAACCCATAGGTAACTTCGACTTTCCAGAAGCACTCGGATTTCTACAAGCCCTGAAATAAACGGAACTTGTTTTTCCCCAGAAATGCGGAGAATAAACGCGGTTTGCTGCGAACAGAAGCAATGCAAGATTTTTCTTCGTTTTGCATGAAATAAGTCTGGCATCGAGATCCTGCGAGCCTGTTTGTGTATTATCTGACTGGCTTGCACAGATTCTGTTCAAGGATTCGGGAATAAAAGCATTGAAAACGCTGAAAATGCATGCCCCTTGCTGAAGTGGGCTATACATTTTGATTCAGCTTACAATGTTTAGATAGGTACTGACTGTGTACTGTCATTATTATAATATTTTACAGGGAGATAAGATCAAGGATGTTTCGCTGCCTCAAAGAGAGCTATTCGTCTATCGCCGACGCTCAGCCTAAGCCAGATGTGGACGGAGCCACCAAAGTGCTGGCGGTCTTCTTAGACCGAATGTTGTGCGTAGATGCTCTAAATCTGTCAGACAGCAACGCCATCAGCAGAGACCACCGCCCGCTACGCTGACAACAACGACTACACGACAGGGCAGCCGGTCGTTGCTGGAACTAAAGCCAGCGGCGTTCTGAACCTTACGGCGTCCGAACAATTGCAAGGAGGAGCTGCTTCCCGGGAAATACTAGCGTCTGCTCCGGTTGCTTTGGTGTCGGTCTGCTTCCTTTCTAGACAGTTTTTAGTGTAGTGGTGCTTGGCGAAATGCACGCGGTAAACTTCCTGCATATAGAATAACCTTAGAGTGTTTGTAAACTTGCAAAATTTGCCCTACCTTTTTAGAACATTGCAAATGCATGGATTGGTCCAAAAAATATCGACAGGCAACGGGCTGGCTGAACAACACATTTTGTATGTTTCTTTGAGCTACTTCCAGATATGAAAAATACAAATAGAAATGTGCGTAGGTTTATATTTTTTTTTCTTTATTTTTTTCTACAAGTGTTCTCCTTCGCGATGCTGGGCACTATCTTGCACGCCAACCAGACCTCACTGTTGCAACGCTTTTGAATCCGCATACGCCGTCGCGCATTTATTGCTCATCATGCTGCTTCTATGTGAGCATCTAATCGCACCTGTATCAAAATTATATCATAAAATAATCAAGCCAGAAAAAGCACAAACAAATAAAAAAGAGAAATGTATGTGAACAATTATTCTTATTATTCCCATATTTCAATTCACCATAACATTTCATATCATTTACGATTTTATTTGCCTTTACTGCCTGCCTGCTTGCTATGGCTGCGAATAGAAAAATATTGTTTGCTCATTGTGTGCATATACCAACAAGGTGACCATTTTCTTTGAAAAACCTACTCCGATGTTTTCTGAAAGATAAGCAGGCACAAGAAACATAAAGCTAAAAAAATCACAGCATATCCACGGGGTGAATGATGGTGAGTGGGCGAAGCTCCGGAGGGAATCATCGGATCTCCCGCTTAAGGGGACGCTAGCACAAACGCGTTAGAAACGTGCAGTACTCTCTAGTAAGGGGGAGCGGCCACAGCGTCTTACGCAGCCATTTACACATGCCGGAACGTGCACCGCGTTTGCCGACGCCATCACATGACTGCTGAGAGAGTATACCCCCCGTATTCATAAACGCTCCTCGACTTGAACTTGACTTGCCACCGCTTTGGGCAGCGCGTTCGAAACGCGTTGAAGGTAAGGCGGAGAGGCCACAGCGTCTTACACCAGCTTCTTACACGGGCCGTAACGCGCTAGCAAAAACGCGTTAGAAACGCGCTAGAAACGCGGCCTTTCGTTAATGTTGGGTATTTATTGCCATCGTGGTGCGTGTGTCCATGTCCGCTTCGTGGCGTAGTGAGCTAACGCCGCGCGCTCGGAAGCGAGGGGTCCCTGGTTCGATTCCGCGCTACGGACACAACTTCGGAATTTTTTTTCTCATTTTTCTCAGACTGGTTACACACTACTGGTTACACACTACTACTACGACGACGGGGACGGAACGGGTGCCGCTATAAGGAGCTTCGCCCCTAAAAGTAAAGGAGGTGTAAAATCACGTGACGAATAAAATAAACTTCGTTGGAAACTGTCCTAGAAAACAGTAACTGGCATTGTGATCGACCTTCGCTTTGGTCTATTAGCGGCTATTAGCGCAAATATGGCAGCACGGAACGCCCATAAGGCAACGCTATCTGTTTGGGACTGGGGCAAGACGCGGGAGCAAGCACCAAATTCTAATCGTTTGCTCATTACGTTCTGTGCCAGCAGGGGAGACGCAAGTTAAACAGCAAGTAGGTTCTAGTTTATGTTGATAATTATGACATGAAACATCTTCTTGGCAACATGTGTGTACCTTTGCAAGAATTTCAACAGGTCTTGTCATACATTACGGATATCCACAATGAAAAACATACACTTAATACATAGAGACAGAACAATGTTGTGCAATGATATGTTGGTTTGTTAATGGGGCCATATCGCTTAGGTGACGTGGAAGAGGAAGAACGACAAGGACAATCGCTAACTTAAACCTGATTTTTATTTCCAGAATTGACTATATTTATTTCGACAAAATACCACCAACAGATACAGATGTTACTATTCATTGCACGTGAAACCCTACAATGTCAAGATAGGTCATTTCCCTTCCAATAAAAGCTACAGACGAGGCGCTGATGCAGCGTGCACCTGCTGTTGCTATCAAATTCGTTTTCACAATTTTCCGTGTATCTTTATCAGCATTTTTCTGCAGCACGAAACATTTCTTAACCAATAGTTCACAACCACGATCACTATATATGTATACAGTGCACTGGTACATGTCCATCACGATATCGGTGAAATTTTTGCGCTTGTTCCCTTTCTCTGTCGTCTAGGCATCTCCCTCTATTTCCTGAGTATACTTTACCGGCCGAGAAAAGGGAAAATGATAAAGGACACCTTTTGCGTAGGGCTCGAGAGGAGACTGGTGCTTCTTGGCACAACCTCAGTGCATTTTCACAAACGAATTTGTAGCTTTACAAATTCTTGACAGTATTTCAGGAGCAGGAAATACCAATTCACAAGAAAGTGACCTTACAGGCCACTTTCTTTACCCGATGTGACAAATCGTGATCGTTTGGCACAACTACCTTTCTATTTGCGTCATTACACACGCACGTGCCACTCAATTTCCTTAGCCATCTCAGGGCATTTTACGTCTCTGACGCTAGAAGGTGGTTAGGGTACTTTGCTTCCAACAGACGCTCATTTGTCCTTGCAAAGCTCCCGAACGTCACATGAGTGCACGCTATGCGGAGTGCACTGACAAAACAAAGATTAAAGATTGCTTACTTCAACAGCTTCAAACCGCCTGCTTCGTCACAATCGTCAGATAGGAATATACATGGCGGAGCTTGACGAGATTGTCCCACCGGGTTAGCAAAACTTACTGTCTCATAATCACCAACCCAGTAAAGTCGAGTGAACGTCTTCATCGCGAAGACTAACAAACAGATGGGGATCGTGGTGGTGGTCGCTCGTGATCAGAGAAGGTGCAGCTGGCTGAGTCACGATGGTGAGTGTCGAAGCTACGGTGTGTTGGCGGACAGTGAACGCAAGCGGTGACCTGAACGAAGCTCTAGGAAATAGACCGGGTGGGCAGAGGACGCAGAACCGAGAAGCACATCCACTACGTGTGGCGTAGCAACTAGAACGACCTCTTTTAATCCACCCGAGAATCCGGCCGTGACGAAGCGGTGCACACGATGACGATGATGGCATACAGATGAATAACGAAGTGCCTAATAAATGCCTGCAGTAACATGAATTTCTATATGAATATTGTGCGTGATAATGGCCGTCACGTGGGATATGACATCCTGAACACGTTCTTTTAATTTCTATCCAGCAAGAAGCTCCTAATGCATACCCCTAGTAGCAGACACCGTGATCTGACGTTGTAACCTACGTTCATGAGAGACGACTTCCGACGCTAGCGAGCAAATAAATGTACTTCTATGAAATATCACAAATGGGGAACAAATTATCATCAGCACCAATGAAAATGAGTGTCCATCTGTCAATATGCAAATGAGACTTGTCATGCTTTCCGCAAAGGAAGGCACCGGTATAAATATAAAGACAATATATTCACCCAAGATATCAGTTATTCTGGAAGTTTCGCCATTCATCTATCTTCAAAAGTTCTGAAGCTCACATAACAAGTATATAACAAACTTTAGTAATTACCGTAGGACCTTTTTGTTCGAGCTTTTGCATGCACTGTTATACTTCGTCAAGAGCCCCCGTTTTCATCCTTGGAACTCTTAGAAAGTTCTGTGGTAGACTTGCCGCAGTTAAATTAGCCACGCTTCGCTTCACTGTGGAGAGCTCTCCGCTTCTCAGTTTCACACACGTTAGAAAGTAATTTTGGCTGAAGAGAATAATAAACGGTGAAGCCGTGAGGTGATGCTTTTTTCTTCGTTGTCGCACTGTAATTAAAATGCAAAGGGCAGCCGCTTCACGCAGAGTTTCCAGTGGAAATTAACGTCTCTTATTAAAACTACAAGAGCCATGCAATTATAGCCGTAGCACTAGATATTGTAGGACAACTTCAAAGCCTTCGTAAGAACGATCCTGGTCTGGAACATTTTTGTTTGTTTGTTTGTATAAAGTGTATTTGTATGGCAGCATGGCGCTTTCTCGGAGGGTGGAGATGACAAGAGAATATTGTGAGCAAAAATGTTAGGCCCTGTATTAACGATCTTCCGTCCTGTCTTACAATAACACTTTGTACGCTTGCACTTTTCGTGATCTTTTTAGCGAGTACTTTGCCAAAGTCCTTAGTACGTTTTTTTTTTGTTTCGAGCTTGAGGCAAATGCTCTGGTTCTCGCTAGTTTTTTTTCCTCAGTGGTGGCGAACCTGGTGGCACTACCTGCCAAGACACGCTTTAGAAAACTGGTAATTGTACACAAATAAGGTAATGCACTCTTCTCGGCATATGTGATTCCCAGGTTCTGGATATAGTGAGCCGTCTTCGAAGATGCCAGACCCCATGTCTCATAATATAGGGAACTGCACGTGCTATTCTTAGGAATACTTATAGCCATAAATTGCCACACTGCCAGACATAAATTAAGTGACCTCAATAACATACAAAACTGGTGTAACCGATGGTCAATGATTTTAGACCCAAACAAATGCAACATAATATCAATTCCAAGTCGCCGCAACCCACTCAAATTTTTTTGTTTCTTAGTCGCTGATATGCCCTTAGAAGCCGTCAGTTTTTACAAGTACTTAGCCGCAACAATCTCTCATGATCTTGACGGGTGTCTGAATGTAACTATACATCATAACTAAACGTCATTCACATAACTCCTCGCATCACATGATATTGTTACCTTATAAGACCCTTATCAGGCACAAAATCGCGTGCTGAGCTGCCATTTGGAACCCTCGCTGCATATACCTTATTAACGCCATTGAATCAGTTCAGAGCGGAGCTACTAAGTCTATACATTCATCATACTCTTACTAAGTCAGTTTATCTTTACTAAAGGTAAAATCTAACTTGCAAACGCTTTCCTGTCGCCGTCGTATTGCAACTCTGTCATTATTTCATAAGTTTGCCTACAGCGCCGTAAACCGCGCCCTTACATATCATCGCCTGCACGCATATCACATCTCACAAGTCATTTTCTTAGCGTCACTCGCTTTCGTGTCCGTACTGTCACCTTTTCTTCATCCTTCTTCACTTGTACAGCAACGGACTGTAATCGACATCCGCGAAGCATCGCAGCTATCACCAGTTCATCAACCTTCATAGACGCAGTTACAACGTTTTCTACGACGTGGTCATCCTCATAAATAAATATGCCCTTGACGTGCAGCGTGCACTTTCTCATTTCTTCGACAGCTGCAGAGCTGAAAGATAGAAGAGGTGTCACATTCAAAGTGATCTGACTGCTGAACGTGATCATTGAAAACGTTTATACACGTATCGAAAGAGCTCTTTAAAAGGTTCTATGCGCACTCATATCACGTGCATTTCACTAGGAGCTTGTTCACATAGAGTTTTAATGGCGACTTCGCTTAACATACCACTTAGCTATCAGTCCGCATTTTTACGTGTCCCATAGTGGGGTGGGACGATGAGGCTGGGTACCAGCGAGGGCAGGTATTAGTCGTTACATTGCTACATAACTACCAAAATGCCGCAGTGCAAACTAGTGCCATACTCGTATTTTTCACGATAATAATCGACTTTTGCCACCGAATATAACCTGGGAAAGCCGGAACATGATTGAAAAAAAAACTTCAGCTGCTATTTCCTGTTGAATAAAATTAGTACATCTCTAATGTATCTTTATTGTGACATGTAGTGAGTGAGATGTGCGTCCTTCTCCCACCATTTAGTGTGCATTGCCGTCGCAAATCAGGGGCCTTATCACGAAACACTAGTTTCTTTTCGATTTCTTTGCAATCCCCTGACGTAAAATTTATGTTACCAACGCCGGAAGCATCGGGCGGTGACCCGTAGCACTGTTTGAAGAGCCCTGTCAAATGCTCTCCTAGTTAGAAGACCACTTTTGTTTGATTCCAAAGCGAACATAAGTGCTGTACATGGACAGGTTGTTAGGTGACAAGAGGCGAGGAGCGTGCTGAGGTGGAGAAAGTTGCGGTGTGGTCAAGCTAAGAAAAAAATGGCGCGCAAAGAAATCAATGAAAAACATTTGGCAGACAGACGTCATGTACGTATTGAAAACGGCTACATACTGTTGTATTGCCACGCAATTTTTTTTATCATAATCAAAGAAATGCATTCTAGCTAGCGGCTCCAGGCAGCCAGTGCCAGAACTGTCGGCGGGCACTCTTCTTTTAGTCCTTTCAGTCTCCGTCTTTTCCGAAAAAAAGCGGTTTTGTTCGGCATATTCATGCATGTTTAATGCGTACACGTCACATTGACGTGGTGAATTTCAGCGGTCTTGCGACGTCCTGTGAAAGATGGGTGAGCTTGGCTGATCCCCCAAAAATATTAGCAATAGCGTAGAGCTAATGGCGAAATAGGCGTAGGATCACGATTCTTTATTTTGTTTCACCTCATCATGCATAGAACTTTAGGAGTTCTCACGACGTCACGAACCGACAGGAGAAGTGGAACTTTGGGTAACAGCGCAAACAGATGACCACAAGAAGGGAGACACGTACACACAGGCGCTGGTCTCCCTTCTTGTGCTCGCCTGTTTGCCCTGTTACCCAAAGTTTCAAGATGTACCAACTCGCCCAAAAAGAAGTATTGATGAAGGAGAAGTGGGCATGATCCAAATCATTTTGATCGATCATGGAGGGATACAGGCAGAATTGGTACAGCAACAAATGGGAATATATCTGCGTTATAGGAACACAGGTGTTCGGCAATGACTCCAATAGATTGCTTGCAGGTGGGGATGTTCTGACTGGCTTCTTAGTGGTGGTGGCTTGTGCGTCACGTCGGGATGCCAACCTTCATGATATTGTCGCGATGTTTGCCGAAGACATGGCACGTTTGTTGCGCCGCGCAGATACCAGCATGACCGAGCCAAATGAGCTGAATCATCTCATGCATGGCGTCAAGGAATAGCTCTTTTCTGGCCTTGTACGAAACCCAGCGACAACAGTGGAGGACAGCTAAACCATGTTACGAAGAAAAATGTCTATCCGCTACCACGCATCGATAATTCTCTCGACAGGCTGCGGCACGCACGTTTCTTCTCATCGGTGGATCTAAAAAGTGGGTACTGGCAAATCGAAGTCGATGAGCGTGATCGAGAGAAGGCTGCTTTCGTGACGCCAGATAGGCTGTACGAACTCAAGGTTCTCCCCTTGAGTTTGTGCTCATCCCCGGCCGCCTTTCAGAGACTAATAGACACTGGCCTGTCCGGCCTCAAATGGAAGACTTGCTTGACATGCTTGGACGAAGTAATGTTTTTTTGGGTCACATTCGAGGAACATCGCAAACGGCCCCTCTCCGTTCTTCAAGCCATAATGTCCGCTGGGCTTGCTTTGAAACCAGAGACCAGGGAACGCAGTATTCTTCTATTGAGCCTGCGCGTACTCTCGACCAAATTTTATTTGTCGTCACCACTGCGGCTAGATGCAGACAGGGGCGCCGCAATATGGTTGGACCTCATCAATGTCTAGGCACATCTTAGCCTTTGGTGCCTTTGGTGTGAGTAAAAACCACGACTGAAGCCGAAAGAGAACGACTTATCAGCGATATGGTTGGACCTCATCAATGGCTAGGCGCATCACATTTATAGCATATGTCTGAGGTGTGAGGACAGACCACGACTGAAGCCGAAAGAGAACAACTTATCGGCCAGGTATCAAACACCTAGCAGTGAATCGTCCCTTTTATGTACAGCATTGCTATGCGTTAATTTCTCACTGCAGTACCCCCCAAAAGGCCGGCAGAACCCATCTTACGAATAACGGTGGCGTTATTACGATTAACATTGCTTGGACCTTCCAAGTATTGCAGCATTTCATAAATAAAAAATGTGTGAAACTAAATAACATTGAAGTGATATGGCGGCTCACCGTACTGCAAACGCCGAAAGGCCTATGCCGCCCGGCTCCTCAGTCGCTTCCCACTGCACAGACTGCTCCATCTAACGGCGCAGCCACGATGCCTCAATTCGGCCGAGCACCAAATAAATTTTAAAGTATCTTTTCTGTCACTGAACAGCGGCACATAGTGGCGAATGCCTAGTTGCGCATGTTGGCGTCAAAGAGGTTTATTGAAGAGAGGCGGATACTTAGTAGCGCTCACCCAGCGACCAAAGTTGGCGTCAGACCAAGCGGCACTAACCGAGTGTTGCAAATTATCACCAAATGGTTTTATTGAACAACGACACGTACCGATTCCGACATACCCAGGGCCACAAGCTGGTCCGACGGTTGGTTTCGAACCCTCATCGCGGCAGCCGCCGTTCCACTACCCAGTAGATCTTGTACTACCCAATTCCAGTGACCCACCTTGGCAGGAAAACAATAAAAGATAGATAGATAGATCGATTGATAGATAGATAGATATGGTACTCGCGAAAAGGTGCGTCAAGTACCCTGGAATGCTAATCGCAATTAAATGCTTCCACTTTGTCTTGTGGGCCACATCTGGCACACCTTTCCTAGTTTACGTTTTGATGCAATCAGCAATTTTAGGACACTGCACGCACCTTCCAGGATGCCTCTAATCGTTTTCCTGTCAACTTGGGTCATTGGGATCATCGAGCTATATATCCGCTTAGGGAACCAGCCGCCGTTCTTTAATAGACGCGTTTATTGACACAACTATTATCGATTTAGTCATTTCAAAATTTTAATGCTACTATAATCACATTATCTTAGGGTTATCAGTCCCGCTCAAGTAGTGGAACATTACAGATGAGACACATGTCTGGCCGGTGGAACTTCCCGAAAACTGCCATTCACGCATAAACATCACACATCCCAGCCCACGTGTCACCACTATGAAGCGTGAAAGGAAGGACAACCGACACGTAAGCTGTACGGAGCTGATCCCTGGAGCCTACACCCCACTACCTCTCTATTTCCTTCGTTGTAGCTCTGTGAGCACCCCCTGGCGTCGTAAGAGATGCGGGCGCTACACGTGTATTATACAGCCGACGACCGCAACATGGTCACGGTCAGCTGATAATTCGCTATTCCTTGACTCGGGAGCCAGACGGATTTGGTTGCTGCCCTCCGCAAGCTACAATAACTAGAGTTGACGATTACCAGCCAAGGGACAGCCACTTGATGCGGCCCGTATCGTCAAGTACACAGTCTCTAAGTGGAATATAGACGTCAAGTAGGATCGCATAGTGAAGGCATTTCTATCCGGCCGACAGCCTCTGTAACGTTACAGAGCTCTGTCGTAAAGATGACGGCGGCTGGTGTTGGTTATTTTTTTCCACGAGGTCGCTCCTGACTTTCGGCAGCGTGTTTCATGCCCGCCACCCTTGGCTGTACTCGAGTATCTTCCGATCCGGGTCTATCTGCTATTTGACTTATTTGGTAATGCAGTTGTCCAGCTCTTTGAGCGAGTAGATCAAAGTACATAATTCATGAAGTGACTATGTATGCGCGTCAACGACCTCAGGGTACCCGCACTCAGCATTGAAGCCACGTGTATTAATTTCGTTACGAGAGTTCCCCGAGGATGCTTGCGGGTAGGGCTGCTTTTCAGCCAAGATTTTTATGAAATCCTGACAAGAAAACATGGTTTTGGAATATGGGCTCGCTGAAGTTTCCCAATATGTCGCTTTATTATTTCTTTGGCCCCGTGTCTCGTGTGTGGAAGGTATTATTTCTGTGCAAAATTCTCTTTGATACCACCAGTCGCAGAAGCGGTTGTGAAACACAGGTTCAAGTCTAATAAATACGTCTCAATTTTTTTCAACTTGGAACGGCTACACCAGTCAGGTATTGAATGTCTCAGCAACGCCGACACATTCCGTTCAGCTTTCGATAAGAGACTCTCTGCTAGTTAAAGGCAGCTTCATTCTAAATAATTACCAGTGGCAATATATATACACATATATATGGTTGCGCTGGGGAAAACGAAGACTATGTACGCAAATAAGTTTATATATATATATATATATATATATATATATATGTGTGTGTGTGTGTGTGTGTGTGTGTGTGTATACAGCGTGTCATTTTGCCCAGTGCAGTCATTTTGAAACCTTTACCAAAGTCTGTTATTAAGAACTCATAGGATCTTATCGCACGAAGTGATAGTCTGTCAGCGTGAATAAAGCGATACGGCATATATGAGTTCTATGTGTGCATATGACCGCTCTTATTGAGAATGATGTTAAAAATCTGTGACTCATGGTTTACTTCTACACGACGTTGCGTGAGAAAACCTATTTCGATGCCCCAGGGAGCGTTTATTTGACTATGCTTAAATTATCCTGACAGCTATGGCGAAACAACGCCGTAAACCATCGGAGCACTACGCTGCGAATTTATCTCGTTTGGCTTACTATTTCACCCTCGACAGCGACTCACTCCACCAGGCGTCTTGCTACAGAGCAGTAGGCCGCGGTTTTACTGTGTAACTCGCGGCCGGAACTCCTTCGTCACCAGGAATGTAAAAAGGAATCACCCAGAAAACATGCCTTATGTCTCTTCTTAATGGCAAGCTTTCTTAGTGTTGGACAAAGGTACATTGAAACACGAAGCGAGGTATCTCTTTTCAGATTACGAAATGTCCTTTCTTTCGGGTTCTTTCTGTTTTCTCATTACGCAGCTGTATGGATCATCCGAGGGGGTTCCATTCACAACTAAGAGGTAGGGTCTTCTGCAGTCTGTTTGATATACGTCCTATAACATCAACTGTCTTTTTATGATTGGTTAGCAGTTCAAAGTTCCTCGTCGGCAGTCATTTGCGAGACGCCAGCTGTTCTTTCAACTGCAGAAATAGCCCAGGGTGACGATTTCCACGCGGTTAAATTGCTTTCTACTGTGCGCATGCGTCACATATCACGGTTAGTGAACCAACAGCGCATGTAGCTCGCAACCTCTAGTAAAACCTCACAGTCGACCTGGCCTCATTAGTTAAAAGCGCAGATAGTTAAAAGCGTGAGAGTTAAAAGCGCGGAAGTGTGCGGAATATGTGGCCCAAATTAGCCCCTATATAAGGCTATACAACACCATGTATATCGTGTGTCTGAATTTTGATGAGTTGTAGAAGCCTGGTGTTTGACTTCAGTGTGCACCTGCGCAGTCGACAGAGGAAAGCTGTGTTCATAGTGAATCGTTGTGCGGGTCTCTCTGATTGGCTTGATGCAGTAAAGATCAATCCCGAGATAGGGAAGAGGACTTGTGCCATTCCACCAACTTGGTCTTTCAATTATGTTGTACGGGAAAGTGCGTGTAAATATATATATATATATATATATAGAGAGAGAGAGAGAGAGAGAGAGAGAGGAGTTGGTACATACGCACATCTTCTCATCACGCAGTTGTTATTTATGGCGGGAACTCGTCCCCAGTTCAATACTGTCCTTCCCTGATAAGCTTATGTTTTTTCCAAGCTGCACAACTTGTCGCTAGAAAAAACTAGGCGTAGCTCCTCATCTCAGTGCAATCACGGAAACCTCGCCTAAGGTACGAATCTACACTGCTCGAGCTTGTTTGCACCTATAGTATTAAGAATATCTACCGCATACAAACGCGTTCGCTTCCCTGGTAACATTCCCCAGCATTTCGCTGGGAGCCGAGTCCGTGCACTATATTGAACGCACCCTACACCGAATTGCAACGGTCAATAGCCTCTAGGAAAGTGTTTAATTTGCTTTGCCGACTTATTCGACCGACTGCAGAAAGGAAGTGCACATTTATTATGCTACTACAGTTCGCGGACGAGTGCCGCGTTCCTCTGTATTGAAGCACATAACTCCCAATCTCTTGGGCGGTAGTGCTTTCCCAATAAACAACCGGTGGGAACCGGACAATCTCTGTCTGCCTTATTTCGAGGAGCGCTGAAATCTGCGGCGGCGCCCGGAGAGACGCAAGTGAGAATGGTACAATTGTGAGCTATCGAGGGACGCGGGGGAGAGCGGTGTCAGCAGCGAAACCTGTTTACATGCCCAGAGCGCTCGCGTTTCGTCACTGCAAAGCTTAACTGAACTAGCTGTTTTGTAAGGTAATGACAAGCTCCGGAGCCAGCGCCGAAAGTTTCACGAAACGAGAACCAAGCGTTAAAATAGAGTTGTACACCATAGACAAGTGAGACTCACACCATATGGTTCGCGGTCTTCTTGAGTTACAATGTTTTTTGAAGTGCAGTTGGAAAACTATTTGGGTTTATTATAGCTAAATTTTAAATATTCTTTTTAGGGCACGAGTCACATTTGAGAAGTTATAGAGCGTGCTCAGAAGCACTCAATAAAGCCGTTTTCATGTTATCTTTTTTTGTGAGTATTTCTTCCCAGCTTTGAACACATCCTTCGAAATATTTAAAAATTGACATCACTGCATGCTTGTGCAGCGACATTGCAGCGCACGTCAATGGTGATATTAAACAACGAAGCCTGCACACCGATCAAAAAAATTGAAATTGACCAGGCACGGGTTCAGCGCATATAGATGAATACCGTTGCTGTCAGCATTGTAATCGACCACGTTCCTAAGCGACTAGACATGGGTCGGTGGTGAAGACGGATGTATGTACCCTCATTGCTTTGAGGAGCTCCCGAGCAGGAAGCATTTTAAAAAGTTTACTAAATTTTCTCTGCTACCTAAATTATTCCTGTATTATGTGGGAGCGTGTACAAGGGGGCAGACGTGACACTACTCGTCTGAAAACGCGCAAAAGCACTGATTTTCTGGTAAAAATTATGTTGCAGGGCACCTCCCTTTTCACTGCAGTAGAGGTGGCTATAGACAAAAGCTTGTAGAAACCAGGTTCTTGAGATAGAGTTGAATGGAAGACAATAGAAGCGCGCTTCTTTGCCAAACTTTTTTAGAGGTGCGTACGCATGCCATCACCAATTTGTGCCTTCATGAAGTTCTGTGTATGCCTGTTCACCGAATTGTTCTGGCTGGCAGGTTATCTCTTTAGGTTGTTAGGTTGTTTGCTATACATCAGGGG
Organism: Dermacentor silvarum; assembly: GCF_013339745.2. Lineage (NCBI taxonomy): Eukaryota > Metazoa > Arthropoda > Arachnida > Ixodida > Ixodidae > Dermacentor > Dermacentor silvarum. The sequence goes on from NC_051155.1 coordinate 70,515,873, forward strand.
AAATTTTGTATATTTAGGAGTGGTTCCTTCTGTCTATTAAACACCCCCTCATACCCCATGAAGAAGGGGTTTTAGTGAACTAATCACACGTTGAAAGGGTGTTTAGTAGGAATTACACCATTTTAACAATGAGTGTGCTGCCGGAATTGCTTCCTACATTTTCCTTTGTACAGCGATATCTGTTATCCTCTTAGTATAAGGGAAGTGGGTGGGGTGCAACCTGTGCATTATAATGCCGTGCACATGAGTGTTGGTCTGCAGGCACCGCAAAGCGACCGTCTCTTCCAGTTGGTAGTGCTGTAGAGTATCAAAATATTCCTTGGGGATGTCCTGCGGCCTCGTCACCTTACGAGTCACCTCTGGCAAAAGGTAGGTGAAAGGTGGAGAAATAGCGGTGTCTCCCCACTTTCGGACCAGGGCGTGCCACGTTCTCAATAAATAATGTGCTCTTATCGGCAGGACTTAGCTTCGTACGCACAAGTGAATAATTCCTTCAATCGATAGGGTATAAAGCAGAACAAGAGCTATTCTACATAATCGCGTGCTGCCGCCTATGCTACGCGACAAACAACATGCACCTGGAAAAAAATATGATTGGCTGACACGCTATCATTCACTGACGCTTGCGAGCTGATCTATAAAGGACCGCTGAGTTAGAAAAATTTAGAGATAGGCAGTGGTAAAAAGCGAGAGGAAGGATGGAAAATAAAAGCAGCAGCTACATGAAGTAGCAGGATGACATCAATAGCCTAGTGTGAGCATGATGACGTGCTCGAACAGCACCTTGGCGCAAACCGCTGGGAAATAATTTTAGCGTTTTACTTGTTCGAAAAGTTGAAGTACCGCAGCAACGTTAAATTGCGTAAGATGCATGTTTCACACGTAACACACACCCTTATGGCACTCTGAAAATAAGAAAATGGGGCACTAAGGTTGTTCCCCTAACCAGTTCATCCATTTCCCATAACTTCACAAAAAGCAACGGTGCAGAAAGACTGTTTCTATATCCAATCCACCCACCAGGAGGTAATTACCTTTAGTGTTTAGCATATTTCTAAAATTTGCGTGAGTTTGTTATCGCGCTTGCTTTTCTTAAGTCTTTTGCTTTTCGTGGATCTGCTCTTTCGACATAGCGACGATTGCAAGGAACGCAAACCCGTCCATCTTTTTTTTATTTGGCAGTTTTATTTTTACTTTTTGAGAAGCTTCTTTACTTGCAAAGCATTCGTTTTTGTTACCGTTTTCACATTTATAACGCCTATTATTGGTTCCAGCTTTTCTCATTGATAAGTTTTCTTAGGCTGGAGCTGGTCTTCATATTCAGTGTCGTTTTGACCTCGCGGTTTTTTATTGACACAATCGTTGTTCCGAGCATTTCTTTGAGTTTCAATGGTGCAAAAACAAATATGGCCCTTCTGGATTTCTTGTAGAAAAAAAGTTACAAACGTAGAACTAGCACTGACCGATTATTTTAGTTTTATTGAATCCTTCTTTGCTTTGTGCTGCTAATTCCTTTCTTGTGCTTCATAGGGAAATCCGACCTTAACAGCGTTCTCGCAGTGTTGCCGTGCTCAGCTTCCAATCTCTTTGCTTACAGGGATCTCGCAATACAACACCCATGAGCACAATACAGGCAGCGTCGGCGCCTTACTTCGACGCGCAGTAAAAGCGACGTCACCGCACGGAGTGGAGTAATTGCAACCAACCTAATTGGATGGCCCCCAAGAGTACGAGGCAGCTTGGTGCAGAAGCTATAGCGGTAACAGCTCTCTATTGCAAGAAGGGTAGCGCGTCGCCATTGCAATGTCGGTATGTAACTAGACGCTTGGGAATAGTAACTTTGTGTTGAGGTCAGATAACAGGCCACGGGCGTGCCATCTTTGTCTAGAATTAGGTGCTCATTGTTGTATTAGAGGGGTTGTATTATTATGGTTATGGCGGGTTGTATATTATCATTATTGTATTATGGTTTTCTGCTGGTCGTTCGGGATGTTGTATATAGGAATTCGGCCGCTTTATTTGATGAATGCATTGCAGACCATCATAAGTAAGGACTGCAAGTGGGAGCACGAAAATAGAAGGTTTTCAGCGCCTATAATAGGCCCTGAAAATTGTCATTTAGGCACATAAAGGCGTTGAATACTATCGTTTATGCATATATAGGATTAATTCATAATTACATCAGCAGCGTATTTCAGGACAAATCTACGACTTCTAATGAACACAGCAGACAAAGCCTTTGCTTTGGGAAAGTTAATTTTTTTTTCTTCATGAAAAGAAGTTCGACAAGGATCACCATTTCTGCTGATTTACGGGAAAGAAATGTGAGAAATGCTATCAAACCTCAATGACAATTCATCACCATCTCAAGGTTTTCGGGCTTGAAGTTGTGCCTTTTTTCAGTCAGTATTTGTTTGTATGCGAAAAAAGAACGCTCCACATCCATTGAAGTTAGCGGACCTGTACTTGTAGTTCTGAACGTTCGATGCTCTAACGGCATCTGGAATCTTGCAATGTTCACCGCTCAGAACCTTGGGCACTTCTTTTAGCACAGAAAATCCGCGATTTCTGCCCAAGACAGATTAAGCTTCGATATAACCCCGTCAGCAACAGGTCCATTGAAGGTCGATGGCGGACATTTCCTGGATGTCTAAAATTAGCTCAACATTCCCAACATTCATCTTTTTAGGTGTAGAACAGTCTGGGCCCTTTCTCACAGCTACGCTCTCGTCTGCTGCAAAGCTGTTAATAAAAACCTTACCACAAGCGAGGTGTTTGTTGTAGTAGTCCACTGCCTTCAGCCAAGTTCCCCAGCGGGTAACAACGGGCCCTGGTGGAAGAGGCACATCCGGTAACTCCTCTTTAAAGGCACGAACGCGCGAAGGCGCCTTAGGAAACACTGCCTTGCCTGCAGCTATTAGTTCGCTACCAGAACTGAACGACATTCTCAGCTCTTCACAAACCCGATGAATACCATGGGCAAGAGGAGTGACGTGCAATAATTCTGGGTAAAAGACCTTGAGAAGTGCAGCAGCCCTCTGCGTATACGCTGCTCCATCTTTGTAGAGCAGCAGTACTCGGTCGTCGTGGGTTCCGGAGGTGTACAGTACCCTCAAGGACGAGTTCACAGAGTAGGCAATCGTATCACCGTTTTTTTTTTCTATATGTCTCGAGCATACCAAGAAAGGTGTCGTTTTCTGTTGTGCATCCAGCTTTCCAACTACAAAATGTCCAAGTAGTCGTCAGGTCGCATCTGTTGTCTCGTCCACTGAAATCCATATATGTGATTAACCGAGTTCTCTTCTGATTTTTTCTAAGTCTCCTCCTACATTGGTCGCAGCTTCTGCTTGCTAAGAGTGAATCTGACGGTATATTTTGTTTGCAGCACTTTTGCGAAAAAATCTTGAACGTATTGTTTTCGATTTTCGCCCAAGGACGACTGGTTGCGCAGAGCGTTCGCTTGATGCAACGCTGTGTTCTCGTGCTGCTCCAGATGACGCTTTTTCTTTCACATGGTACCTGCGAGAAGAAAAGAGCGAATTGCGCTAGGCAGGTGCGTTGGATACATGGAACTTTCTTAGTGCACTTGCGCTTGTACTTGTGTACCGCGCAGCCCTTGACAAACGCCGCGAAAAAGGCGAATTTGGCCAGTAGCGCGAGTCCAAGGGTGCATTTTGAAATCGAGATGCTTATTCCTGTATCCGACTCAGGATTCGCCGCCCATTTCCTGTTGCAAGCGAGCTCACGGATGCGGATGTAAAAATAGCCAAACAATGAATCTGAGTGCCCGTGAAATGTCAGCAATAAGCACGTTATTTGATCAGGTTCAGGGGCATTCAAATTGGCAGTAGCGTAAGAATTGTTAGAGGCTTCATGTCTAAGCGTGTCTGAGAGAGCTGATGTTAAACTGAAAGCATTGTTCATCTTTCAGATGTCTTGTCACCTGATTTCCGCACGGATGGCAAAATACCGTTTCTCCATCGGCGGAGTAGTACTGCGAGCCACTGGTCCATTGCCGGACAAGGACACTTGTCGGTGTCTTTCGACATTTCTCGGCAGACTTCCCACAGCTGCCGTTAGGAACATAACTGTCAATTAAACTGGCCTGTAGGCTGTAGTGGCTGTAAGCTGCAGTGCTAGCCTAGCCTCGCGTTGCCTCGCTGGGGCACACTCTATAGCCTCGCTCCCTTAACAGCGATGCTGCACTGCTCCCGACACCAAGCGACGGAGATCTTGCAAGGGGGCCCACTGGTGGATGATTTTTAATTTTTCTTCGTAATTTTTGACAAGGTTTTTCAAATCTTGTGGGAGCATAATGAGCCCGAAGGTGCATTGATTTATTTGCAATATTTTTTAGCAGAAAGACACTAAAATTGCGAAAGAAAAAAACATCACTAGTGCGCCATGCATGCATTGTAGTTTGTAAGTGCTTCTTGTTTTCCTCCAGATCAACAGCTTACTTGAGCAAAACGTGTACACAAACATAAAAAAGGCATTTTAGGCCTTCAAAAGTTGATATAGGCGCGAACTTCGAAATAGGCACTTAAAGGCACACTAAATATTGGAATCAAACGTTTTCCTTCTCTTAGTTCGTGCTTGTATGCTAAATAGGCTCGGAACAGACACCAGGAAAAAATAGGCATTTTGCCTGAAGTTCCGGTCTCTAATGTAAGTATTATCTATTTTCTAGTAGTTTTTCCCATTATTGTCTGCCTTTGCTTCTCAAATACTGATACTGATTTCACTTTTTAGCAAGTGGAGCTATAAAATGATTATTTAGCAGTGAGATTCCGCAGTCCAGGTTCTCGTAAATGGCGAGGTGCCCATTAGATATTTGTTATTTTTCAGATTTTTTTTTCGTTCTCATGCTTTCTAGATGTTTCGATTGGAGATGTAGACAGTGCCATGACACAGATAGTGGCAGTATTCCTGCCTTCTTCTACGAAGTGTAATCATACTCTGTATCCTTCTAGTTTGCATATTTTTCCTCGTGGAGTATTTACGCGTGTGCTGCCTTATGTTCCAGCTTTCGGAGTCATGATGGCAAACCTTACTGGCATCTTGGCATCGTTGAGGAACGTGTAGCTTCCTCAACAAATCAGTGTATTTTGAATTATTTTACTCCACGAAGAGTCTAACTGCACCGTGTATATCTTCGTTTTAAACTGTTTTAAAATTTTGGCCCAGCATAATGTTGGTTAACACACAGAGAGCTTGTCGTGGCAAGTGTATGCGTTTAGAAGAGCTCCCCCGTGTCACTTCATGTCCGCTTCATGTCTAGTGTTCTTTTCGTCCCTGTTGCGTACTACAGTACATAGCGCAAGAAAAACGAAGTGTATGCGTAGCTGTGCTATAGGCCTTCCTAAGTTACAGTCGTCTTCTGAGCTGATTCAAAGAAGGCAACCATCCAGCTTCCTACCTTACGGTGTTGCAGTGTTTGGTGGACCAACAGCGGGTGAAGTAGGAAACATGCGTTATATAGAAAGGCGAATGCTGAAGTTGTTAAAACTTCACGCAGGCTTATTGCTTATCGCGGAACAAGCCTTTATAGACCAGGTCTGCCTGCAGCTAGCAATATCCTTCCTTCTCATCGTGTTGTTGTCCCGCAGCTTATATATGCTATGCAATCAATGGCTCCACGCCGACTACAAGGGCATTCTAGCTCCGACGACGCTTTGCGCAATAGGGATATTTAGAGAATAATAAATTTAAAATGCGCTTATGGTTCCGCTGGCTCAAAAAATGCCCTCAATAAGGGTTTTACGCGCGCTCGTAAGAATTATGTGTATCTGTCACTTTTTTATTTTAAATATATTGGCGCTAAGGTAAAGCTTCGCTTGTCCATTACTCTCAGCGATGTACAACCTACAACTAAAGCAAAGCATCTGAAGGGTTAAAACATCGAATGAACTCTCAAATCAGTGGCCTTCACAGGTTCCTCCATCTATTGTCTCATCTACTGCTACAAAGAATACTGAGCCAACGCAACGAACTTTCTGCAAAACTGCAATCCTGCACAATTCCTTCCGGCAGCGTGCAACTGAGACGACGAAGACATGGGGACAAGGAAGACCGTACGACCGCGATGATGGCATGACGATGACACTTCTTTGACGGACATTAAAATTAACAACAGTGAAAAAGGACTTTCGCCATACGAACATTATGTTTGACTACAGTGGAGAACGCCACGCTGCCACCGACTCCTGCGTCACACAGCAGCTTTCTGCATAAGCGCATTGCAACGAGACACCGCCGTATTCTCAAGAACACATTTTTAGTTATATGGTGATCACTGTGTGCGTCCGCTATAGTATTACCTGCCGCTCCTGCAGAATACGAATTACTCGTAGCAACGCCACCGCTTTCAGAGTCCACATGGCGCATTAAGCACCTGTGACGTGTCCTGTGTGTCACTTCTTTCTCGTTGTACCCTTGCTTTACATGATGCCTTTAAGTAAGCACCAACTAGCCCAGGAACATGTCCTTCTGCAGCATTTAGGTTCCGCAGCAACTATCAAGCGATATTGATGTGCGATAGCTCATTGTTTAGCATGCCGAACTTAGCATCTACAATTGTTTGCATCTACAATTGTTTAGCATCTACACTATCCAGCACAGCAGTGAATGATCTTCCTGTGGCAGTGTTTGGCAAAGATGTGTGTTCTTTTTTCCTCCGCCATAGAGTGAAGGGGAAGCGGAAAATGTGGAAAGGGCCCGACGATGATAACTTGACGGCGGCGGAATTTCAGCGAAGGCCTGACGGAAAGGACAAGCCGTATACAGGAAATCCAGTTTCCAAGCTCTTAACTGCTGTCGCAGTAAAACACGCGAACTCGCAAGCACCCTCACCCCTCCTCCCATATAATTGAGCAATAATTCTATGGTCGCGCTTCCGACTTCCGACCGATGTCGGTACAACGTCTTGAGTTCGGTCCCATATGACGGCGGGTGCAAATTGAAGTTTTCCTGTGCCGTATAATTAGAAAATCGAGAGGGAGAGGAGGACGTGAGGTGACGATCAGACGTTGACGGCAGCGGTAGAATGGTTTAACTGATACAACGAATGAACGGACTAACGGATGATGCGATGGTAGTAAGTAGCTCCTTACTGCTCTAAAAGTAAAGCAAAACAAATAATTTTACCCCCGAAGTAATAGAAACATAACTTTTAGCGAGGGCGAAATTTCGGTGCAGCAATAAACGGCGTGAATGTAAAATAGCCGGTGGCAATGCTACTCTAGTGCTACGTCTTGTATAGGGATGCAGAAGCAACTATATAATTATTTGACTATTACCGAACCTAAACAACGGTAATATCACAAGAAAATATAATTTGCGACTAAGACACTTCAGGCTTCCATAGAAGGCTTTACAAAATACGCGAGACCTTGAGCAATTATAAGTCTACAATGACGTCACCAGTCAAAATCAGTGTGGAATAATAATTAAGCGATCATTGGACGGTGTTCTCTTTAAGATTTTTGTACCATTTAGTGTTTTTTTTTCTTATCATGTTCTTTTTAACAGTTGGTGCAGAAGATGAGATCAGCATGATACTGTGCCGATTGTTTAAGACACCTGGTCAGTCTCATTTATTCCGTATATCTGGCGCTTATTGGAAGAACTGCAGCAGGAAGGAAGCAACGTATTGCTTCTTTGACAAATGAATAGTAGTTCCACAATAAATGTAAAAACCTTGTATAATGTGAAAGCAAACTACAGTACATTTTTATCACACATTGCTCTATTAGCAATTGGATCACATTTGCCCAGTTAAGCACTGTTTCTAGCTATTTTTCGTGGAATTCGGCTCACTCAATATTTTGGTCACTGCATTGGGACGTTAAAGTTGCAGATATCTAATAACCACACAGCGAATAAAGAACGGAAATGGGTATATATGCCCTACGATAAGGGGCATAAAGCCTGCTCCTCAGGGAAAGGCTTACTTGAAATAAGAATACTGAATGAAGAAGAAACTAGACATCAAAATACATATCATAGTGGAAGCAAAAATGATGACTGAAAAAGAAGAGGGGTGATTATGAAAGAGAAGAGAACACAGTCAACCGCCTTTATAGCGAGCGCTTGGCATCTCCAGAATACGTCGTTATACAGGTCACTTAGTTGTAAAGATCATGTGCCGTACTTTTCTCCGTAGAGCAAGTGCAGCACTTCAAGCAATAAGAGTAAAAAATAGACACGAAAAGAAATAAAAAAGTCGCCGTTTGACCTGAAAGGCGAATGCATTGACTACGATAGCAAATAGACAGCTATTCGAAGTAAGGTTAGCAGCTTTAGCTGGTGCATAAAGTGCTGTAAACATTCATTTACTGTCTAAATTAAGAAACACGCTGTTGCGCGCGCACAGGCAAACACGAGCACATCTAAATCAGTAACCGGTGACACGCATAACGCTGACATAATTAAAGGTGACAGCATCAGCGAGTGAATTACCCTTTGTACCAACTAGGCGTGCGAGAACACAGCGCTCTTGAAGCCAGCAGCTATATCGGGACGTGTAGCCGTTGAACCCATCGTAGATTGACTCCTAGATATGGTGTGAGCGGCCGCGCAGAGCCGCTGCAGCCAGAGTAGAAAAGATGAGTATTAACCTGCCTCTCCACTGTGCGCATCAAGCCACAATCCTACCCGGCTCAGCCTCGCAAGCTTAATTACCCTCGCACCATAGCATGCGGTGCGCAACAGTGATGTTATCGCATTTAGGCTTTATACAGAATCTCATGGCGGCGGTGGGGGAAATTATCCTGGAGTGTCCATATAATTTCTATCGCATTAACATACCCTAAGTTCACAAGGTGCTTAGTTAAATCATTCGCGAACTTTCTTCTGCACAAGTCAACCTACCGAATACGCGACTATAGATACAGCCGACGTAGGGAGTCGAAGTTTACGCACTGTAAGCGGCGAAACTCGGGAGTAACACCAGCTGCAGAAAGTCTAATGCCGCTATTGCCTTCCTTTGCAGTAAATATTGTTGTGGCATCTGCAGGATCTTAAACACTGTTGCATTCGTCGACCTTCGCCTGCTTCACGTCCTTGATGATATTGAAGATGTCGTCGTCTCATATTCGCAAGATCAGTCGGTCGAAAAGGTGGGATAGGGTAATGTAGTGGGTGAGGCATAAAGGAAGGAAAGAAACTTGGAGGAAGAGTCACATGTCAATTTTGAAACCTAGTTATAAAAAATACAAAGGAAAGGATAATGGGTAATAGAGTCTCGCCAGGTGATAGGAAAACGGTAATTTACAGGCGCCGAGTTCGCTGCTAGTATAGAGTAAGCAAAACGGCAAGCGGTTTGTGAGGGCCGACCGCCAGTGACAGCATCATAAAAGCTACCACAAATCAAACAATGCCTTGAATGGACGGTAACCTAGGAGGGTCCGCGCACAGCCCCGTCCGGTGTTCGCGCGCGGTGTCCGCGCATGAACACTCCGCACAACATTACAGACGGCCTATTTCCAAAAGACGAATGCACAGATAGGCTCCGAAGTATGAAGGGACAGCATCAGAAGAGTTTGGCTTGCTGTGTCCAGCTGCCTCACGTCATGCTCCCTCCTTTTTGTCCTTCCTCGACGGGAGAGGATACCAAATCTACTGTGCAGTCCGAACTGTCCACGTGGTCTCTGTTGTGGTTTCTAATGGCGCCCCCTATACTCTGTGCAGCTAACTGGCAGACGCGGTGGGCCTGATGGGTGACCACACTGTAAAATGGGTCCTTTCTCTTCACGCATCTTTTCTGGTAAAAATAACGGCGCTATGCCATTTCTGAGATAAAATGACGAGATTCCGTTTATGAAGCCACACGCATATGCAGTGCCTGAAGAAAGAACAAGAACAGACGATCCAAAGGGTAAAAGAGCAATGCTTGTAGCAAAAGTTGTGGGGGCTCGCACAAAGCGCATACCCAGTTTTTTTCGCCGCGTACCCTGACAAGCCAGGGCTCTGCTGTAGCGGATTCTGCAAGGAGCGTTCTGCAGTGTCTGTCTTTTGGTGAAAAAGTGGGCAACTGATGGCGCAAGCGGTGGCGGCAAGAAACTGCTACAGTTTCACCGCTTGACTTGACCTAGGATCCTGTCTTTTACGTCTGCCGAGCAGCTACAGTTTGGTGAGTATGTTTTCAGCTTGGTAATCTTTTGAGAGTGGCGCTTACCCTAAAAACTTTCGCGCTAGCGAAGTCAAAAGCAATACTTCGCAGTTGTAGTAAAACAGGAGTGCTCGCCGAACTGGGCGTTGGTGTAGTGTGCCTTGTGGACATCGTTGCCGATGAGGGAGGTGTTATATGGCTGATATGCTCAGTTATTGATTGTCCACGTGGAGTAGCGCAAGTGTTTTGTGTGACGCTTTTTCTTTTTAGTAAGTTGTGTTAAACTGCACCAGCGCATGAGCTCGCTTCTGTTGAATTACCACTGCGCATAGTTCAGATGATGCATCAATGATTTCCATTATTTGTCGTTCAAGTCGCACTGGGCAGCATCATGGAAACTTGCCAGTTTCAGGCAGGCACAATTTTGAGATGTACTTGTCATTTTGGTAACGAGAGCTGTTATTCTAGCTATAAATACCTTGCACTTCTGCTTCATGTGGCGGCATTCTGTAAGAGTCTACCTAGTGGACTGTCCATTTCGGTTGTCGCTGATTGGCTGCTGCTTGATGTACACGAAGGTGCCAGCCAGTCTCCTTCCTGCACGTCAAGCAGCAGCCAATCAGCGACAGCCGAAATGGACAGTCCACTAGGTAGACTTTTACAGAATACCACCCCTGCTCTCGCAAAACTGTGGCTTATGCCGCATTGACGTAGTCATATTTTTTCGCATTCACAGAAACTACGTTCACTTCTGCAGTTGATTAGAGTTGAACATGTGTCCACGCGATTGTGGAAAAAATGATATAGTTCATATGCCATTGAATATTTTTGCATCTTCGTCTTGTCAGAAGTCACAACAGCACTGTATCAATGGGAACTGCGTGCCTCACTATGGCTTAACTACCAGTTCAGCGTAGCAATGTTTATCAACCAAGAGGTCTGTGCATTCTTCAGAGAATCAGCTATCTGTCTTTCATCAATGAAGCGCGGTGCCTTTCCTACGCGTCGTTCTATGTCATTGGCCTTGCTAACAAGTGCTGAAATTTTACGACATTGCAGCCTATTCCAAACTTAAGAACGCCGACCATAAGTTTTTGTTTTTGCATTTTTTTACCTCCTTCCAGAGCACTCCTTCAGATGAACCCAGGTCGTGGCAGAAGATCAACGGCAATACCACGGGGTCACAAAAAGGTGCTACACCTTGAGCATTGAATCATAAAGGGCAACTGGGCCGTTTTTGTGAGATACGTTTTTCCAACCTAAAGCATCTTTGTTCAAGTTTTAAAATTAAAGTGAATTGTGGAGTAGTAAGAACAGTACTGCGCAAAAATTTCGGTCCCCCAGAACTTATACTCGGTGTTCATTTTCTGCCCCACAGCTCAATCATGCTGCAATTGTCCAGCGTGGAAACACACAGATATTGAAACTAGCCTTATATGCCTTTTTTTATTCAACACTGCCGGTAGACTTGTTTCCTGCATGAAACCAGTTATTTTCTACTTTTTCACGTATATGACATATTACTTTAGGTTATCAGTATTCCTGCTTATTCAAACGCCACTCGTCAGTATTTCACAATAAGGTGCTTTTTCATGCTTTCGTTGCAGTTAGTATGTAGGGCGTGCATATAGAAAGCTTGCTGTGTATGTGTGTGTATTGTGTATTACCTCTTGTGTGTATTACCAATACCTCTTATGTGTATTGTGGGACACGAAAAAGTTGTCGCAGTTTCACCTGAAAGGCGAAGCATCAATTGCGATAGCAAATTTGTAGGGAGCTATACGGAGTAATGATAGTAGCTTTATCAGCTGTATGAACTTGGACATGCAGCAGCACCGGCAACACGCAGAACTGTTGTCGACGCCGCAGGCGTTTTGCCCGCGTTCGCACAAAATGCGTGCGGCGTTGGTGTCTGTTGACGGAGCCTCTGATATAAATAGGCACTTGGTGCCGCAGCTAAACGTCGCCTCCCTTCCCTCCCCCCCCCCCCCCCCACGGCCTTTCGCGCGTCGGAAGAAGGCGCGTTTGCTCTACATATATGGTGATTGTAAAGGAGGAAAGAGACGCCTACTTCTGCAGCCCTTAAGGGAGCACGGCGCAGAACGCGCGTTTGTTTTACCGCCGTGTGTTCACTCCCCGTGAAAGCGCGCGTCCCTCGCGCCCTTTCACTCGCACATACAGCGTTCGGCGGCTCGCGGCGACGATTTCATGTACATTGACGTCATACGGAACCTCACGGCGACGGCAACGACGACGGCAACGGCGACGACGACGGCAACGCCGACGGCCGAAATCTGCTTTGGAGTGTCCATATAATTGCTATTGCAATAAAATGTTGTGTTCCGGTTTATTGCTAGACATATTACACATCTTTCTAAATCATACTCGGATACAGTTTGCCAATAAGAGATATGGGCATATATTGGTGCACTGTAGCCTAACACCAGAGAATTCGATTTGTTCATAATTTTTCTATTGATTTGCCTCGTTATTTTGCTTAGATCACTCCTCGTATTCTTTCTTACGGTACAGGGACGTCTAGTATACTTCATATAAAGGACAATAAACTTTCATATTGACATCAGCCGCTGGTTTGGCTTTATTGCCAGCCACCTATTGCAGAGTGCCTTTTTTTTCTCAAGTTGTATTGCTTCAGATGCAATGTATAAGTAGCAAACTGTAATGTAACTTGTGTCTTGTAAAGCAGGAATACGCTCCAGCAAGGGGTATAATGGACACTTTGCTGGTAAACAAGAGACTCTAGCAATAATGAACAAAGCAAAGGTTAGTTTTTTATGGAAAAGCACACTTCGACAAATGACAGGGTCACTGCTGAAATTGTTCTAAACATTACGGCATTTCATTGTGGTAGCATGCAATGAAATTACTGAAGCCTGTATTTTTACGGGTAAATGCTGTTAATGTGACGGCGTCTTTTTGCAGTGTCATGGGATGAAAATAAGGACGTCTTTTACGGGAAATTACTCTAAATAAGACGGCGCGTCAATTCAGTGCTGTGCAATGAAATTACGGATGCCTGTACTTTTTACGGCAAATAGTTGGCAGCCGGTGCTGCAGGGAAAAGTCCAGTAAAAACAACAGCGCATTTTTACATTGCACGATCGTCTACAGCGGGCAGTGGCAGTGCTGCTACGTGCGTTCGTTGTAGACAACGCCATCAGGGACACCTAAATGTCTTCGTTGTCAAGTACACTTGTTGTAGTGGTCTAAGCTATAGGGGTTATTCACAATATACCCAAAAGATAGGCATTTGGCTGAGGCATATGGAATCCTCCTTTTTCCCGTCATTCCATTGTAGTCTTTAGGTGTACAGGCGTTCTGCCTAATAAAGCAAGCAATTGAAAATATACAGGTCCGAGAACAACCCAAGAACGAGATACTCTGTGTTACCAGCAATAGTGAAACATTCAACCCCCTATAGGTGGTCGCCAATTTCATACAAAAATAATCTGCATCACTTGTAACAATACGTATACAGCCTCAGTGTAATGAACGTGTGGCCTTTGAAAACTATAAATTGTCCTGTGGTCTCGGTCACGTCTCACACATGGCCGTTCTGTACAATAATGTCCGATGTAGCACATGGTAAGTCAGAAAGTGGTAGTATTTTGAAGGTAAACCCACTGAGGGCTCAAACAATATTCGCTGGGTAATTACGCACTCAAAAAGATTAAGCGACTAGGTGCTGTAACGCTACAGGAAGTGCACAATGCACTAATGTCTCTGAAGGTGCAGCCGCATAGCCACAATTACTGTGATACAATCTCAACTGTACGAGGCGATTGCAGGATGAAGAAGATAACGAAGAAGGGGGGCATAGATGCAAAAGCATGAAAGAAACTTCCTTCTTTCTAGTTATCCGCCTGTGGACACTTTCTCGAAACGTGAACTTCGACAGTCTTCAGTAAGCTCCTGTGTGCTGCAGTCAGCATTCAATGGGCTAATTGTCGGTACACTGACTCCCACACCTGTGAATGAAATTGCTGGGGCTATCTCACTACTGAAGGCAATTAACTTGGTTGCTCTGGGTAAAGTAATCAGGAGGACAATTTTTGTCAAGTAATACGTTAGAGTTGTCAAGCGCAACTTGTGTTTTAGGCCGATCACAAGAACACTTCCTATATGAACCATAATTAGCGCGAGCTCATCAATTAGCTCAGGCAACGAACTAAATCCCCGAACTCATGGAAGAAGTAAGCTGGCGAGTGAGCCTAAATAATTGGTGTGCTGCACCGGAAATTGGCCTCGGAGGAACAGATGAGCATCATGAAAATGTCACGAAACTTCGAAACTCACTCAATCGAAAAGCTAGTGGGCCAGCCTCTTAATTTCTCGCGATAACTTCGTGTAGCGGTACTCACACTCTGAATGACGGCGAGGTACAATCACAGGTGCAGTGTACGCAATGCGAAGGGTTATAGGGCTTTCAATGTCGTCAGCTGTACGCGGTTGAGCGCTGTGCGTACCTTATGTATTTACAAAATGCCTGCAACGCCGTAATGGCATTAGGCAGGAGGAAGGGGATGCATATACAAATTCGACGTTTTAAACACATTGGAACTGTTCAAGTGGAAATAAAGGCGAAAGATATAAAGCACATCCTGGAATCTGCGTTAGGCAATGCTAATTGGTTTACTAAATGCTATAGAATGAAAATCATGCGAAGAACTGTATTTCATTTCTAAATTACATAATTTTATTTAAACATTCTGTTTAAATAAAAACGCTAATTTGCATGGTCTCATTGTGTACAATGTGGATGCAGCGATGACTGGCAGGCTACTGCAACGTTCTCAGGGGGGTGAAAGAAGCATTGTGAATGTGATGAAAGGTGTGTATACTGAAAAAAAAAATACTGAGACATCGTGATGCAGTTTTAGCTCTTGAATATCTCTGACATTGAAGCTTCATCCATTGAAGCTTCAATTTGGGTTGCGCATGTCCCGGTCAAGCAAGTTACGGGGTCAAATGATGCGCGTAAAAGACCCTTGGAACGATCGAGGTACCCTGGTGTTGTGTGTAAAATACCGCGCAGAGATTGTGACGCAACCTATGTCGGCGAGGCCGGTAACTTCAAAAACACATAAAACAGCATCAGTACGATGTCGCAAAGGGCAACTCATCTTCAAACGCTTTATCCGAACACCACGAAAACACAGGTCACTGCATAGACTGGGCATCGGCATCCATAATCTCCACAGAGAAGAAACTGCCTGCAAGACTCTACTGACACTAACACAAGATCATAATATTTCATCATAACATGTCATCATAATGACGCTTAAAAAGCGAGATGGTCATGTTTTGAAACCACGACAGGTGCGCGTGGTATTGCAAGAGGTATATGTGTAGCTAAAATATTGCTTGAATCGCTGCACATTCCGACGACGCAACATGCGATAAACAGGACACGTGGGAATCTGTCAGAAATCTACACACTTGCACTACGCCATCTATCCCATATTTAGACAAGAGCCACCACGCTTGCTTTCATTGTGATCAACAGACCCGTATGGGACTCGAAATCTCAAGCTTTATTTTCCAATACATGTATTGTCATTTGCGAGTGTTCGTTTTATTTCACTAAGTTATTTGTTTTCGAATTTGTTTATAAGCAAGTTTTTAAATGTTTGGCTCATTTATATAGAGTAGAAACACTAGGGAATTTTAGGTTGCACTACCTCGCTTTTTTAAGCGTCATGGTCATGTTTTGAAAGCAGGACAGGCGCGCTTGGTATTGCAAGAGGTATATGTGTAGCTAAAATATGGCGCACTGCTCTTTTGGGCCATGACCTTCGAGCTCTGTGGTTCCGTGCTGAGAAGGCTTGGTTTACCACGTGTGCGTAGGCAGGCGATGATTTCCTTTCGTGGGCAAGCTCCCGCTCCCGCCAAGCATGGTGCTTGCCACTGAAGTATTGCTCTTGATACTCCAGCTTAAGTACCTCGAGAGAGCTTTATTTTAGCTCGTGGATAGTATTAGAAAAGAAAGCAACAACATTTAGACAAGAACTTCAGAGCAAGGCCATCTGAACAGCCGTCAAGGCTGCGTAGTACACTCTGACAGATAACTGGGAGAGTTCTCTCCTTCCCGCCGTTAGTTTTTTCGCCCTGCAAGAAAAAAAAATAATATTACCGTAGCTTTCACGAACAGTGCATCGGTTCCTTCGCAATATCTGAGCCATAAGGATTGTATCCGAATTCCGCAATATCTAAAAATTGGTTGTTGCTTCAACTTTACTTTCGCTTAATAAAACGACTCACAAGCCAGTTTACATAATTAAGTTTTAGTCGCATTGGGTGACTTTCATCTTCTTTCGCCGAAACAACTCTACTGACAGTAACACAACATCATAATTCTAAACGCAATATCGATAGTGTGCTATTACCATGAGCTGGCTGGTGTATGTCTGTTGGAAGTAGTACATTAAGCCTTTTTTTTCGGATTGCTGCGTCACCGTGTATAGAAAATGTGCACTCGTTATTGTGCAATGAAACAAATAAAGTTCATATTTTTTTATTGATGCGGGTACATGTGGTCCGGGGGAACTGCCATGGAACTCGAAAAAAATTGGCCTGCAAAAGAGTTATGATTTCTGCTCTCCTACTGTGCGATATAGATGTTCTCATAACATACAACTTACTTAAGTGCTTGCTAAGAACCGATCACCGACGATGTCACAAAATAGCACTTTGTATTCGTACATCCCCACTGCAATATTTGCAAACATTTCATCGCCACAGCTATTTGTAAGCACGCGTTATTACTGTGCAAGAGGATGATGCATACGAGACAGATTAAGCAGTTCAGCGGATGCAAAACACTGGCTGTTTCTCGTGTAGCCTTTTGTGAACATCAGCGCCCATACATGCAATGACGCGGCACGAATATGCATTGTTGTTGTGAAAATACTTCCTCTTGCGTCTTCAAATATAATACTGCTAGCAAAGTTTACACCTTCTTCAGCCACGCCACAAATATTTTTGGTTTGACAACACTGAAAATTTTGCAGAACAAATTTCGTGCCTCGAGCATGAATTCTTAGGTCATGTTAGTCCAATCGCCTTTATTACAAAATTCATTTATTAGCAACATTGACCTGCTATTGATCATTATTTATGTCATTAAAAAAGCTGAAACATATATATATACATATATATATTTAACTAGTTGCGCTAGTTAATATTACGTGGAGGAATTCTGATGCAGCAATCATACATAGCGCAACACATCAACATTCTTGTCGAACCTGGTTATCAAATTAAAAAGAAAGAAAGCACTGGTTTGCACTACTCTTTTTAATAAATTAACGTGTGAAATGTGTTTGGTGCGCCGACAGTTGCGCTTACTGTCATCGCTATGTTTAACATTTTTATCTCGTCGCTTTTATTTTTACTTTTTTCGGTAGCTTAAATCGCTTATGTGGACAGATAGCGGCGCGCTGTGGAAGCAACGCCACTTCGCGCCGCACTGCTCAGTGCATTCCGCGGCGCCGATCTTGAGGGCAGTGATTCTCACTGAGCTGTTTCAGGTGTCGTGCGGGTGGTGGCACCACCCAGCTTTTTCAAAACCTAGAGATTGTGGGCCCGTATTCACAAAAAAGCTCTAATGCATAGTACTGTTAGTAAGAGCGAATTTGAGCGAATCCTGATGCTAGGCATATCATTAAGGAAGGAGGCCAGCCAATGCACAAGAGCACTTACGAACGAAAACGTTGTGAATTTGGCCCCTGGTTATTTATGTACTAGCGAAAGCAAATGTAAGAGACTCACAACAATTTTAGGTAAAAACTGACATTACTTGACGGTACAGTCACCCCTTATTTTATTTATAGCGTAGTCACTGGCCTGAAGAACATACTCAGTTAAAACAACGACACCTTTGCCGGCAGGTGCGGAAATACAGGTCAGCATCCGATGAAGGGTCCGTTACATTTGCACAAGAAGGTACATTTATTACTTGCACTGGCACAATTCGTTTGTTGTAACTCATTTTACATTGCAGTGGGTTGCGCTTTTGCGCCACAAAATAAATAAACAAACAAACAAATAAAATATTAATAAATAAATGAAAGCTAGAGTGCAGAAGCGTAATAATAAAAAAGGCTTTGCCATAACAAGTGCTCGCACTCGTTTACAAGCGAACTCAAAATATAATTGCAATGAACATAGCAGGAAAATAGCGGATGTAGCACAACGTCTTTATATTGGGACAATTTCAACTGTTCATGTTATTTATGGCAAGTGCAGGCAACCAAATAAACTCGGTGGGTGTGGTCAAACGCCTTTAGGCGTACGAATAAAAGTTTTAAACTGAAACATTTCGGAAGTGTATTTATATCTCTTTCCGATGTGATGTGAATAATGAAAAGTGCTTTACAATATTGTAGTTTTTTGTTTAACCTTAATAAACGCGGCTTGGTACACTCAGCGACTGCGGCGGCGTAGGAACAGAATCAATGGCGTGTAGGGTTGGGACAATGTCGTCTAAGAATTAAGACTGCAGTGTTTTAAGGTTATGGTGGCAGGAAAGAAGAGGTGGGAGCAACGCGCGACTAGGAGCCTATTGCTCATTACGCGATGATCTATGACTCATAGCGGTGACGTCCGGGTCGCATAGAGGGTTCCTTATGTCCGCATAACGAAAGAGCAATTGGCGAACCATCACATGAAGCAACGCGCTCGGTCTTGTTGACTTGTGCAATTTTACGTGATTCATCGCACTTTGGTCCTTTATTGTCTCATGCCTATACGATGGTGTACGCACCTACAAAAGTGTTACGTTTGCGAAACTTACGAAACTTCCTTCCTACATAAAAAATGCAGCCAGCTCCACGAAGCGCAATCTGTCGAAACAGCGGAGCTGTGGTCGTTCTGTTTCTGCAATTGTCGCGTATGTTGATTTTTTTTTTTCGCTGTATATAGTAGTCTTCATTTTATACCGAAGGAGCGATCACATCTCCGCTGTTTCGACAGATTTCACTTCGTGAAAGTGGCTGCATTTTACTTGTTTTTGATGATAGAGACGCCGACGTGTCCTGTGCCCCGCAACGGGCTAGGGACGCCGTCGCCCGTGGACGCCGACGCGTCCTATTCCCCGCAAGTAGCGCCGTTCCGGCCCACTAAGCGGCCTCGAATGAACAGCTTCGCTGTTCGACCATCCCCAGGAAGTGGAAGGGGCGGTGATTTTTTATACCCCTGCACCTCTCCTCCTCCACACCGGCGCGCGCTCCGATTGGTCAGCACCTCTCCTCCCGGCAAATGTGTCACGTGACCTCTCCGGCTCTGCTCCTGCATGACGGTGCCGTCGTCGACGGTGCACACCCGACTAAGAACCAGCTCCGCTGTTAAAAGAACACCTTGTAATTCAAGGAAGCGCTGCGTATGTCTCATACTTAGCCAGCAAATTGTGCAGCTCTCTGCCCGCCTGCGTCCGTTTCGCTCCGGCTTCGTGTAGTTACTGTTTCTAATGGGGTTGTCACTGCTTTAAAGTTATTGTTCAGCATGGGGCGAGCCGACCTTGTCCGAATTTTCTTAACTGAATGTTGTCACTGATCTGATATGTGAGTGTCTTCTCTGATACTTCTCTAAACAGATTGTGCGCAAGACGCCAATACTGTTGTACTGCAGGAAACCACGTGTAACTAGTGGACGACCGCTACCCGTTAGTTAAGACTTTCAACGACCGAGGGCTGTGCTCGCCACTATTGGAATATGAGTGTTGCTTGTTTTTCTTGGCAAAATATCACCCAATAAATAGTTTAGTTAGTAAGTCAGTATTGTCAGCTGTGGGTACCTGACCATCACTACAGCGTGACACATAGTGGAAGTGGTTCTTCGTTGTGAAGCTGTGAAAAAAGAATGTGAAGGTGTGACGAGGGTGTGAGGACGACACTATGATGAAGGCAGCATGACGCACACGGCATGGCAGGAATGGGATGGCTATGCGGAAAGTGCGGAGAAGAATAAATCTCAAGTAGGTCTGATACTACGACCACGAAAGCGGAGGAGAGAGCCAAAAAAAGTCAACATTTTAAAAGAAAAGAAACTGACACCTCCCCGTTTCCTCGCGGTACCGTCTTTTTTTTAATTCTCAGCAAACGTTCGAACCCTATTGTGCTTAGAAAGTTTTACAACGTAGCTGCTAAGGGCTAGTTCCCCTCGGATCGTGACCGCGTGTAGAAAACAAAACATATCAGCATTTTGGCTTCATTTGCGTGGCGGTTTCCCGCCAGTTGTACCTTAGCCCAGGTGTCAAAACGGATGACTAACATGACTGGTATGTCATGAAAACAATAACATCACATGCTCGTCAGTTTCGTCACGATGAACGATAATAAAATCACGTGTGTCGCATACGCGCATTACATGGGCGTGTATGAGCCAGGGATATGCGCGTATGAGCTATGGACAAGAAAGAAACGAGGAAGGAAGGAAATATAGAAAGAGGGAAAGAAAGAAGGAAAGTAGCAAATAAATCGCGTGTAACTCATAGCCGCGTTGAATATGTAAGTATGAGCCGCCGAGAGCCGGAGAGATTTCACAGGATACTGACCCTGCGATGCAGTGTGCCGAGGCTATGAACGCTGTGGCTCATACGCTAGTCTTTGATTATGAGGCGGACTTGGCACAGCAAACGCACTACTGACATCGCGCCGGGCGGAAACAATACGCTGGTCTCTTTGCTCTTTGACGAATACGGCAAAGACGCTAAATATAATCAATACTGATAATATATAAATTTACTATAACAATATTCACTACATCAGACCCATCATAGTCACAGCTTCGCTGGCTTCCATCTTCGCAGTCGTGGAAGGGCTCTGAACTTTTATTTTCCTTCTTTGTGGTGAACTTACCTGCGATCGCTATTTCATAGCTGGTAAATCTTCCATTGGTATTTGGCCGCGCAATACAGCGCGGGCCGGTACCTCGTGAGGAGAGAAAGCGAAGGTGAGTGCAACAAGACTCACCATGACTACTACGTGCGTCGACAAAAAGAAGATCGGTATGCGATTTGCGCATATGTTAATTTTTGGTTAATTTGAAGCCACACATAATATAAAGCAATAAATTCTAGTGTACAGAATGTCGCCCGCTTAAACGCATTTGTCGCGCATCAAAGCTAACGAGATTCCTCACGATGCTATGGCCCATAGCCACCACCGTCACCGGTCTCGTGTTGTTTAAATTATGAGGTTTTACGTGCAGAAACCGCGATCTGATTATGAGGCACGCCGTAGTGGGGGATTCCGGAGTAATTTGGATGACCGGGAGGTTCCTTAACGTGCACCTAAATCTAAGTACACGAATGTTTTAGCATTTCGCCCCCATCGAAATGCGGCCACCGTGACCGTATTTCTAAGCGGGTGAAAGGCGTTTATAACTTGGTAAGAATAAGGCATGGGTAAAATTTAAAATCCATCGCGATTTTCGCTTTAAACCGGCAATTCAGGTGCGCGAATGAAAGCGCCCGAATTGAATAGAAAGAGGAAATATTGACGGCATGGCTCTGCACGCCATCTTTCGTGTCCGCGCTGCCTATCGTGGGCCCTCTTTCGGCAGATGACCGACAGATGGCTATGACGGCACGCAGCCCGCGCGAAATTCAACTTTATACACGAATCGACCCATAGGCGCGCGGGATCAAGTGGATCCGCACATCCTACAGCCAGGAGCACCGAAGGTGAATCTGCCGGGCCATTAAGTTTTTTTTTAATATTTAAGAAAGTGGCGTATGTTTCACTTGCATGAAATTCATTTTCTACAGTGGCACCAATCTGTATTGGCGAGGCATGCTTTCAATTTACTGATGCTACTCTCGTTTATCTTACAAATCAATGGCTTCCCGCAGTCACGCCTATTCTTGTGGTGATTACGAATTAGTGATGCACTAAATATATGCAAGTGGCCACTAATGTCGCCGGAAAGTACGCCTACCGCCGTGTTTTCGTAAAGGTTGTCAGTGATACAAACGTCAAGCGGAGTATCGTTACTGAGCAAATTCTACTTGATAGTGCTATCACATTTTTACAGCCGTACGAAGAGATAACACCATTGTGCTGGCATAATTTTCAACTGCGAGATTAATGTTAAGGTTCCCCACCAGCACAACAGAAAAATATGAAAAAGAGCTGTTTTAAAAACGGTCTCAATAAATCGCACAAAATCATCCACATTGCGCGATGGCTGGCGATACATCACTGCGAGCAGCATAGCATTATTCAAAGCTGCAAGATTTTTGTAATCAGCTTTTAAAGCACACAAGTCTTCAAGGTGACATGCGGAAAATTCTTTGCGCAGATATAATGCTACACTGCCTCCTATGCATGCTAAACGCTATTAAGAGAGAGAACGGTAACCATCACACTGAGGAACAAAGCAGTGGGGCGAAACCTTGTCTCGGTGAAGAAATGGGCACTGACATTATAATTTCAAGAATCCAAAAATATGTGAACATCGTCGAATTAATTTGTTAGGCTTACAGCGATCATGTGAAGCATTCAAAGTTAGGGTTTGCTACGATTACAACTATGAACTAATTCCGGAAATTTCGCCGGAGTGATGTAATTTTATTCATATTGAAGCAAAATGTTTACATGTGTGAGGAACGAATGGAGTCATCTATATGATACTGGAGAGGTCATCGTCCGTCTCAATTCTGATTGCGCGGGTACCACTAACTTGCGCACGAAAATTTTGCCATCACGGGACCACAGAAATGCCTGAGTTCCATTGCCTTACTTCCTAACTGCCACATCAGTTTTTCTTATACGCAGTCACATTTTCATAAAATATCACATACGGTTGTTTCTGCCTCAGAACACTTTTCTTTTTCAGCCGCGTGTTCCTTGTCGTGCGTGAAACTAAACGTACAAGAATAATTCGCATGTTCCCATCTCTTACAGACAGCCTGTGGATAGCATCAATATTGCTTTGAGATTGTTTCGGCACATGAATTTCTTGAGCAATAGCGGTAATGTTGTTAAGAGTTCTACATTATCTGTTCATTTTTTTATTTTGATTTTATCTGGTATCAATTACAAGCATATGGAGGGTGCCAAGGTAAAAGCTGCTTATTGGCAGCTTGAGTCGTCCCTGGCCCCCTATACATATTGGCAGACCGGTGGCAAAGAAAATTTTCAGAGAAGAAAAACAAACAACAACAGATTACATCGTTAAAGGGAGTAATTAACGTCACTTTGTTACACTGTAAATACACGGGGTTTCACTGTACCACGTTGATTTAAATGATGGTTCTCGCAACACAGACGAGCTCCGATGATGCCCAAGTTATGGATGTCAATGCCGGCTTCTAGATAACAATTTAGTAGCCGGGCCAAGGTGTTTGCGATCATTTGATGGCCGTAATTTCTTCTAGAAAAAGGAATGAGCCATTTTTCATGGCTGCTCGTGTCATATGTGGGTGTATTCTCTTTTAAGTTTGCTATGTTTGTTAAGTTACTTCTATCTTTTACCTGAAAGTAGTAGGTGCATAGGAGAGTTCGTGTGCAGAGATGATGACTTTTCATTATGTTGTACTCGGTGAAAACTGCTTCAGTGTGTGTGTTGTAAGGCACGTTTGCAATTGCGAGTATTTTTGGCATTAGTAGTATTTTAGCGAGATTGGAAGCTGATGTAGTGCCCCATACAAGGTGGCAATAATTAGTATGCGAGGTAAACAGTGCATTATAAATGATCAATTTAGCTGACGTTGGTAAGAGGTACCGAGTTCGACGAATGCCATGAATGTTGATATTTTCATGGCATCCGTATTGTTCCAACTCCTTCATATTTTTTTACAAGTGCTTCATTTGTTCGCTAAACATGGTGCCTCAATCTCATCAGTCTGCTTCCTTAACGACACCAGTTGTTGGCCTGCTCGTCGACCTTTTCCAAAAGCTTTTACTATTTGTCAGATAACAGCTGCACTGATTATTCAACGCCCTCCACCGTAGCCCTCAGAGTCAATAGTACATCAACATTTTTATGCAGATCTCCGCACTGGTAGTTCAGACGCGGCAAGTTCACAACATTTAACGGTGACCTGAGCACAGTTTTTGATGCAGTCAGGCACTCACAGCTTATAGTTAAGTTTTGGCACTTTGGTATTGAATCGTCAGAGGACGCTCTCTTGCACAGCCATCTCCTTAAGAGATCAAGTTATGTTAACGTCAACGGCGGATGGTTAACGACAATGGCCAATTGTCAGTAGGAGGACCATTCCTCTTCTTATTTTTGTTGTGCATTTTTTTGCTATTCGGAACACCTAATTTTTATATGCCGATGACATCAATTATTTGAAGAAAATGCACAATGATGACTGTCGCATCCTGCGGTCCAACCAGTTCTGTATTTTTTCTGAATGGCGCAAGAATTATAACGTCACCTTGAATGCTGCTAAGACGAAAAGTTATTACTAACAATTGCAAAAGAGAAAGTATTCATTTTGCCTGCTCTGTAGATTCTGTACTCTTTCACAAGTATTTCGATACCAGTTACCTCAGTGTACTCTTTCATGCAAATTTACATTATTCTGCTTGTATAAACGCTCAGAAATGCGTCATGTTCTCGCACTCTACTTTCCGGACACGCTGCGCAACCTAGTGGCACCGCCGCGAACTTCCAGCGTTTCCTCCGAGGCAAGACCCGTGGCGTAGCGGTGCCTTCAATACTCGAAATTGTTTTCTCGCTTGCCGCACACTCAGTGACACATGTTCAGCGACCCAAGTTAGTGAGAGGTTCATCGAAGAGCGGTAGATACCCAGTGCATTCTTCCTCTTCTTCTTTCGGGGGTTTTACGTGGCAAAACCAGCTCTGATGACGAGGCACGCCGTAGTGGAGGGCTCCGGATTAAGTTTGACCACGTGGCGTTCTCGAACGCGCACTACAACGCAAGCAACCTCATGGCGCAGCTCGCTAAAGCGTTGTCGTGAAAGACATGCATTAAAAAGCGGCACATACCCAGTGCAGTGAAACGCGGCAAGTGGCAGTTTGTTGTCTAAACCCGCTGCTACATGCGTTCCGCAGCCGCAGCGTGCTCTCTGCCGATTTGTGTGCTATTTCAAAAGTTTGGCTTCTTTTTGAACACACCTCGTACATTTTCATGCAGCACTTTCATTCTTTCTTTTTTTCATGCTAGTCTTAGATAGCTATTTTTCGTTAAAGCTGCGAGCACTAAGCTGTCTAAATTCCTCATTAGATAACTTATCTATAGAAAATGTGACCTTACAGTAAGTTTAGTACATATGTGTGCTCTGTTCCTCATGTTGTAGTTATCTGCTATTTTACGTAGTTTTGGTTATAAACAAAACATTCTTTAATGAACGAGAAAACGGTGAACTGAGAGGCCCAACTCTTGTTGGTCGCAACTGCATGAAGTACATGGAAGGTAATGCGTTATGCTTGTTTCACATTTTAAATGCTGCAGGCACTAACACTGCCTATCTGCTTTAGTATTTCCTGTAGCAGTGTGGCTTTTATTTGTTACTGTCAGAGCTTGGTATATAAGTCCCCATTCTGTGTTGAAAACCTACAGTGAAACCATCCTGGGCACTTTTCACTTTGTTGTACTGTAAATAAATGATTCTCCTTTGAAAAATATGTTCTTTGTTTGTGTCTGCATGAACGTACGTGTCTGAAATGATGTACAGCATGCTTTCAGATGGCGTACACAGATGAAGTGGGCATTCCGCAAAAAGCATACTTTGTTGGAGAAAAACGTGTGCTTTTAATAACTGCGCATATAGGGCACAGTTGATATAACGAAGGCAGATGCACTCAACTAATGTACACGACACCTAAATCCGAATTCGATCTCTCCTTCGAGATTATTAGGTATGCTAGCGGGCAGTCCATCTCACCTGCTTGCAACCACTTCATGGCACACCTTCCTTTTCCGGACACAGCACAACAGTGCGTGCCCACTTAATACAGCGCGTGCACTTTATTGCAGTCTGCACGGTGCTTTCTGTTTCTTTTTTTTTCACATAAATAAAAGTAGTTTGTGCACGAATGCGGCTCGTCTTGCGCACGGAGATGCACTTTCATTCCAGATAGCAGAGAGTGCTCATTGCGGTGGTGCTGATCAAACAAATGCAGCGCAAGATACAATGGGCAAATTGCGGTTATTCCACGATAATTTTGCGTCGAAGCCATCGACTTGCAAGGGTATATGAATGGAGCCGTTGTAAGCTTCGACACGCCGGCAAAATCCCACCGTGTTATGCGAAATTTCAAACAGCTGATTCGTTCACTTTCAACGACAGTCGCCTCAGTAACAAGGTGATCTTAGCGTTTCGGCCGCACCTGTCGCATTCCGACGGAAATGCAAACACGTTTGTGTCGTTCTTTCGGTGCGTGTTAAATAATTCCAGGTAGCCACGATGAATCCGTAGCTCTATATTATTGCGTCCCTCGTAATCCACAGCAGTTTCGGGACGCTAAGCCCCATAATATAAATTCTTCAACGACGCCACGATTTCTTACCTCCCTTCGTTCCTTTAAGCTCGACGGCACTGCAAGTATGGCCACGGTCAATACCAGGAATCTGGGACATCGCCGAACAGCGCCTCTAGCGGCCGCCTCTGAACACATGCGCATTTTCTATGGGAGAGCGTCGTTGTTCCCAAATAACTAATCATAGAAGCCATCTTTCAAAATATTACCGTGGAAATAGGCTCTAGGAGCTTAGCCCGACATCTCATGCAAGCGGTACCATTACTTACGACAGAAAACCCGTTCCAAATTGCGGGCGAAGTTCGAAGTATGGGAGTCTATGGAAAAGGCCAAATTTTGGAGGCTTTTTTGGCCAGTAAAAAGCAATTTGCGATGAGCCTATTGCATCGATCGACGTATTATTGGGGATTTATCAACTTCAATGACTCGGCTTTCAGCTAGTTGCAGCAGCAACTCTTGAAAGGCCAAAAAAGTCCTTCCAAAATCGCAGTTTTCATAACAAGGTCGCAGAATTTATTGTGGTACGTATATATACCTAGTTTTTGCCTCTGGCAGCACTCAAACCGGTAGCCGAGCGTTCTGCGCGACCACCGATTAGGTTCGCTGATACCACGATTGGCAGCTCGCAGGTTCGAAGCCAGCGGCGCCGCAAATTTTTTTATCACTTTGTCGCTGCTTAGTTTGGCCATTTCCCGCCAGATGGCATATTCCGAAACGCAGGTCATTTAGTTGCGGTTCTTGTTTCGTTTCTTTCTACTGTACCAACGTCTTCCTAAAAAAAAATAGCTGGCTGGTTTCATGAACATGCGAACGTGCTTCCAAACTTCTTTTGCACTTTAGGTGTAATGTATTTTAGACAATAAACCCAACTTTGTGTTTTCAAAGTTGATTTCTTTCTTAAGGCAAACATTTATGAAGTCATTACTAAGAAATATTTTTGCCTATTCAGCTATGTCATGGAAAGGCGTGTTTGTGAGACTTTTGTTCAGCCTGAAACGTACCACAAAAATAAATAGCTTCCCGTGAGTGCAATTAAAAGACGCAGAAGTAGAAAACTTGGCTGCAGCCCCAGACGTAGTATTCTTACATAGGAATACAGAAGCTATTTGACTGAGTATATTTGCATTCTATCAAAGCAGAATTTTTGCGTACCGGATCTTCGGTGCAAATGAAGGCTGTCCGAATTATTTCACAAGCTTTTTTGCTTAGTACAAACCAATACCTCGAAACATAAACATTCTATCCTCAATATGCAGCGCACGTGTCTTATCATTTGAACCATTCCCATATACATTCACGAAATTCCCGAAATACTAAAGGTCTTCATATCCTTTTACCACGACGTACGCAGAGGAGTATTGGAAGTAATGCGAAAAGACACCGGGGCGTGTTAATGCAGTTTGTCGTGTAAAAATAGAGAATTATTCCAATCACAGGCCACACCCTTCTTGAGTTATGCCCACAAAGCGTTGCAAGAAGACATTTTTTCGGCTAGAATCACCAAAGTTACTATGGCATTCTGCTGTTCTGTTCTTAACTAACTCTATTGCTGAATCAGATCGCAGCACCATGATATAATTACTGGTACAATTCTTCAGTAATTCTGTAAGAATTTTCTCCTACGCTAAATTTAACGTGTTTGGACAATTGAAGAAACATGAGAAAGGACCGTGAGGCTTGCAGAATTGTTCCCTTATTAGAATCATTTATCACCCATATCGGTACGGTGGTATTGTCATGATCACTCCAGCGTCCACGGACACCATTTATCACTTTACTGCCTGTAAAAAAAATACAAAAGTGTCGTTCCTTGTGCGTGAGTAGCACAATCGCAGCTGATCCTTTCATATGGGCCCACTAAGCTACACCTTCCCTTTTCTGCCATGGTGCCACAAGAGATGTCAATTTCACCCTTGAATTTCTCCCTTTCAGTTTGCTAGAAAGTACAGGGACGTACACAAGACGAACAGGCAAAATTTTGAAGTAGTCCTGAGATTTTAGTAAAATTTCATAGGCAATGTTATTATCCTTTATTTGTTTACATATTTATTACACCTGATATGTGATACTAATGACGTGCTACATAATAGTTCAGTTCTTCTACTTAATAAGTCATGTCTGAGTCTGCTGTCCTGAAAATTAACCAGGTGTAAGCACTGCATGACGTTGGCTGGAAGGCCATTCATTAAAAAAATTGTGTGCAGAATAAAGAAAAAGCAAGTGTTCAATCGCACAGTAGCCGCCAAAAGTTTACGCGGCCGAGGTTCTGCGAATAAGTTCATTTTCAACGCAGCTACCCCGCAGCCAGTAAAACTATGCAAAACTTTTGTTTTGTTTACTCTAGACCAGTATACGCTGTAAATCCGAATACTACGATGCGTGACTAAGGCGTAGAAATATAAATATTTTTTTCACCTTCTGGGGTACGAAAGCTTCTGACGCTGACTATACGTTCTGAAGGCGAGGCTGCTCTTTAGCTTATTCGTGATGACAAGCGCCGAGCTCTTGGTGATGGGATATTGGAGCGTAGAATTGTAGAACTAGTGCAAGCGCAGGCGACTTCACGACACAAACCTAGCGATAGAAGCTCAGAAGGAGGAATAAACATTTATTGTAGAGCCAGCACTTTATGATGGCTGGGCCTAAGCCTCCCATGAGGGGACGTCGAGGGCTTGCCTCGCCGCCGCCTCACGGGCGTGCTGGGTCACCCAGGTTTGGTCGTCGAGGGCGGAGCTCCGCAGAGCCTCACGCAACCTCGACGAGGGGGTCGTGGTGTTAATGTATGTGTACAGTGCTGGGCACTCCCGCAGCACATGCGGAAGCGTAGCCGGGTGAGTGCCACAGCACCGGCAGTTGGGTGTACTGTAGACTTCAGGGAATATAAGGTGGAGGCGGGCGAGTGAAGGGTACGTGTTTGTTTGTAGCAGACGCAGGGTGGTAGCCTGCGCCCAGCTGAATTTGGGGTGAGGTGGGGGGAAAAATCGGCACAGCATGCGTTTAGTTTATTAACACTGATGATAGATGAATAGTCAGAGTAAATGAATGTTACTGTCTAATTCTGGACAGACTCGAGTGTAATGCATACGTTCTAGATCACTGTAGGTTTCATACTAATTCCATACTACGCATTCCTATTCGAATTTTGGCCTGTCTTAAGCCTACCAAGTCTTAAGTAATCAAAAATAGGTAAGAAATTGCTTCTTGGGATGTAGCCGAGGCCATGGTAGATGTGATTAGTAATGCGCTATATGTGAGTAGGCTGACTGGGATTATTGCCTGGAGTGCGCCAACGTACAGTCAACCACAAAAGTTTGCGGAAAACGCGAGCGCGTGGCCAAGAGCCTCTTCGCGACACTTCCGCTACGTCACCAGCGATCGACAGCAGCGCTACGTTGAAGACGGATCCCTCCTTAAATCTATGGCCTGTCTATTTTCGCACTGTGCGCAAATATTTTCTACCTATCTCTTTCAACGTGACGCGCTCTTTGTTAGCCAGGGCTACTTGCTTATATTTTGAGAGCAGAATATCAGTACAAGTAATCAGACAGCGTATTCTTCGGCTGTTATCAGTTCTATTTTCGCGTAGCCACGCTGTTTTTTTTTTTCGTGAGTGCGTGAGTGAGCGGTGAGGCAGCCATGGGACACAGATGCTTAGTCAGTAGGCAGAATTTTTCCGTTCCTCCCCCATCGCTAAGTGACAGTAGCGGCCGGGATTTGATCGCCTGCGCCCAGGTTTTGCTGCGCAAAGCCCGAACCACCGCGCTGCTATAGTGGTTACATTTAGAAAAATAAGAAATAATCGGGTGCGATGACTCTTTTTATAACCCATCGCGACACGGCGTCCTCGTTTGGGGACTCGAACTTCGGAGGCGCGTCCCACGCCACGTGTTTCTTCAAATGACCTAAAACTCAGTGTGCACATTCGTGTCCGCTTCCTGATGGGACAACTAGCGGTCAGTTAACTTCATTGTCCTGCGTATTGCTGCAGATGATCACTTTGCTGGAGATACTACCATGTTAGACAATCGTTCGACGTGCCGCGTTCCAAGACCAACGTCAAGAGTATTTTTTTTTCTCCGGTCGACACGAATACAACCGAAAAAGCAAGTGTGCATGCGTTTCGGGCCTAATAGTTGATTCTTTTTATGCAAGCATTGAAGCTGACGGATTTCAGAATAATTAGATAATGAGTTATATGCTAATTAATTTTTTTTACTGAAACTCGCACAAAACAGCACATTGCTTCGTCTTCTTTCTTGGAATGTAATAGTGAGCGTCTTGAAATGATTCCATGCGCATTTGACGCATTTGCAGACAGTGCATCATAATTCGTGTCTGAAGGGGATGAATTTATTCACAAGACATTTACAGAAGTGTCATGAAACATAGGTCTCTCAATGATCTAGTAGGAAGTGAAATGTCCGCCGTTTTCTAGCACCTTATTGATGCGTGTGGGCATCGACTCGTACAAAGATTCAGTAATCTCCGGTCGACCGCGCAAGCTTTCCCATTCTTGTGCGATCGCTTGCCACAGCGTATCGGCCGTGCGGCCGCGGTTGGCTCGTGTGGACAGCCGTTTCTTCAACATGCCCCAGACATTTTCTATGGGATTCAAGTCAGCGCCACATGGAGGCCACTCAAGCTGGCAAACAGCATGTTCTTCTAGCAATGACTGGACGATACGTGCTTTATGGATCGGGCTGCGGTCGTGTTGAAATAAATAGCAGCCGTCGCTGAAGGGACCGTCCAGCGCATACGGAACGAGGTGTCTAGTGATGACGTCGCAGTACCGTGACGCAGTGAAGGGCCCTTCCAGACGCACAAGGGGACCAAGGCCATCTTTGCTGATTGCTCCCCACACGCTCACGGAACACCGTCCACTGGATAGAAAGACTCTGTGTGTAATTAGGCAGATATCTGCAAGAAATAGCATACAATTTGGTTCCAGCGGCGCGTCTAAAAATGTTGTGATTCCTCTTGCGTATGAACTTTATAATGCTGTTATAGAGTTGCAATAGAAAACGTGCAAACATCATTAGATAGTACTGAAAGACCCACTGGCAGCTTTTAATTAGCTTCAGAGTAAGTAGTACTATGATACAATCGTTAATGTTTTCAACATAATACCACTACAGAAAAATCTCGTAATGTCCAAAAGCTCATTTTACGTGAAACATGTTGTGATGCAGAATTAGTTTCGTGAATTAACTGCCAATACACTGTAAACACACCTGCAGTTTAGTGGACGCCAAACCCGCTTCCGTTGGTCCCAGCGCGTGGAAAAAGTTGACTCGTCGCTAAAGATGACATCGCCCCATTTCTCTGTTGTTCAATCTTTCATTGCTGTAGCGAACATGAGTCGTTCTTGTAGCTGGCTGTCTGAGAGGCAGGGCTTCTGTGCTGCTACGAAAGACTGCAGGCCAAGCTCACTCAGCCTTCTTCTTACAGTCTCAGACGATACCGTGAGCGAGAGCGCTTCTCGGATATCCTCTGCACTTTGAAAAGGATCAGCCACGATGGCGGCCGTAATCAGGCGGTCCTCTTCCTCAGTCGTGGCCCTTGGACGCCCACTGCGCTCCATATCTGTGAATCTGTCATCGTCGCGGAAAGCTTGAATAATCCTATTCACGGCAGTCCGGCTCCTGTTGGTTCGGCGGCAGATTTCGCGCTGAGGTATTCCATCTATAAATAAACGCACAATGTGCCTTCTTTCGTCAAGTGGAACACGCAGCGGCATCTTTCCAAATAGGCAATCACCACGTGGCCTGAAGCAAGTCTACTACGTTTTCAGCGACTGATGCGAAGATGCGCCTATGTGTGAAAGAAAATTTTCTATGCATCCGCTTTTTCTTTATTTTTGATGACAGTGAAACACCTCCCTACCCTTTCTCTCAAGACGCAGAAGCAGCAACACTCATTGGACCAAGATGCTGCCAACCAAAGTGCGCCAGTAAACGTCGCGTAAAAAAATCGTCGCAGCGCTTCGTGAAACTTATCTACCCACTGGCACACCAGTCGACAAAGGTTGCAGTGATTGCTCCGATACTGCTATCAAGCCAGATATGTGGCGGTCTTATCGCAGACAGCGCTCTGCGTCAACACAACGAACTAACAATGTCATGCACGGGAATAAAAAATTAACAGGCAGGCGAGTACCAAGAGGGCTCATATCCGGGAGAGCGCCCCTGTCGCCGCTAGGTGGCGTACCGCTAGGTGGCGCGGATAGGCAGTTTGGCACGCGCTCGCGTGGTCCGCAAACTTTTGTGGTTGACTGTACCTACGTAAAGCCATGGTGGAAATTATGGAGCCCTTTATTGTAAATACATTGAAGTCATCTGAGAGTGCCTCTGGTAAAAAGTTTTAAGTTTATTAATATGAGGACTGATTAGCCTTCTGTTAAGCTGTTAGGAAAAATGCCATGTACGAAGAGCTATTGTGGTTAAAATTACAACGTTATCAGCGCTTCCAAAAGAAAGTGACTGTACAAGTCCATTTTTGTCGGGCGTTCATGTCACCTAGGTACCACCGCCTGACCCAAGACCTTTATGTTTTAAAATCTGCCCCGATGACGTAAGTTACGATGCGGAAAAAAACAAATACCCTTTCTAAAGAATGAACCATAACAGCTTCCCGACAAAGCGCAGTACGTTGCCGCAAGTCGTCATTTGTGATAACGATAAGAGCGACAGCCCGTCGTTAAAAATGACTTGTCACTCCCCGGTTTTTATTTTTTGCTCAAGGATGCAACTAACCCGTACAAGGGTAATCCCTCCCTTCGCATGATGCTTGCGACCTTTCTGGTTCTGGACAAGCACGTTGTTTGTGTATATTTCAGGCGCTTGGCATCGAAAGGCTTAAACCTTTAAACAGCGAAAGGCTGTCACTGTCGCTTCGGTAGCTGCACGGAAAGCGCGGACAATCAGTCTACTTTCAGCACACGCGCTCTCAACCAAGACATATTTGCGAGAAAGGGGCTCCTATATTACCCATAGCGAGAAATGTATCCACAGATTACACCTCATTATCCCGATGTGTTTATGAGCCGCACTCTGGGCCTGTATTCCGTGTTATAACAAAAAATATAGTTTGTGCACTGTCAGTAGCCTAAACATAAAACAGGAAATTGAAGTCATCACATCAACTATCATATATCATAAATTGAAAGAAATAAAACTGAAACTGTACTTCATAATACTAGCACTGCAAACTTTTATGCATGTGATTCATTTCAATTTCCTATCTGTTCCAGGGTAGAAATATGCTGTTCAGTTGGTAAATACAGATTATTTTGCAAAATTTGCTAAGAAGTTTTGCCTCCAACATATTTTCCTATTGGTCATGCACATTTCTATCTATCAAATATATGGTCAAAACATCACAAAGTCGAATTGTGAATCATTGAAAAGTTAAACTGGCTTCTCCACATAGGGGAAATGCCGTAGGAATTTGAGAATGTAATAATACACAATCATTTGGTTGCATAAACTTCCTGGCTATAGGCATGTAATGAAAAGCTCAAATATATTACACGGCTTTGTCTTTTCGCGGCAAGTTCATCCACTGCATTTATAAAGCAATGTACGTTTTTTTATTTTAGCGCGAGTCCAAAAACACATAGCAACTTATATACCAAAGCTATATGAGTTTCAAAAGCTTGTTAATTAGGTTGTCATTTGAGCAAATAAAACGAGACACTTTCATGCACAGACTAAATAAGCGGCTAAGAGGAATAACTGACTAGTTATTTCAGAAGAATAACTGAGTTTAGCTACGTAGTGTTAAACTATGTAGCTTTAAATAATGCGCATATTTTATACATCGCCGGATAGGGGTCATTGGAGATCGCTGGGCGAGGCCTTCGTCCTGCCATGCACATAAATATAGTCTGATGATGATGATGAAACATTGCCGGAGGTGACCACCTCTCATCCAAGAAATATTTTTTACAGTTTAATAATTTATTTATTTGCGCCGTCAGCACTCGAAGGCATTACGGAAGAAAGTGGGTTGAGCAGGCTAAACAAATAATGCAATGATTAAAAATTAAGTTTCTAATCATATAATTTTAGCTGGTGGTACGTGGAAAAAAGTTCAGTGCGCACGACGAAGGCAGCTTTACAATTATACCATATTACCTGACCTTACAAAGAATTTAAAAGGAACATAGTAAGTAATTAACAAATTCAGATTACACAACGTACTGTAGTTGATGTATGAAACTTGCGTTTATTTGTACTCTTTATGATTTCTTTGGGGAGGCGATACCATTCAAGGGCTGTGTGAGGCCAGAAAGAGCTGAAGGAAGTTCATGTGACTAAATCTGATACGTATTTTGTACAGCTGATCAATACGATGCCATATATATGGTGACGGAGATACAGTTGTACGTGGATATATCAAGCCAACTTATAACGAATTATTCTGTATATCGAACAGCTGTAAAATCCCCTTGAAAATTCCATGCAAATGTATCGGGCTGGTGCACGCGTATAAAGAACGCTCGTTCACCAGCACATTCGATATATCGAACGCGGTGCCACGCAAAAGACCTCATAGTGCCCTCCTTTGTACACTTTGAGGTATTCTGGCACCTGGAGGTGGAGAAGAGATAGTGCAGTCAGTTGAGCCCCGTCAGGCTGTTCAGCTAGCCCTCATGCTACCTCGGACGTCAACATTCCTTCTATCCGATTTTGGAGGCGTCGTAGTGTGGGTTGAGTGCCTATTCACGAGTTTATTTTCCGCAAGCGATGGCCGCTACAATTGTAAAGAAAGAATCAGCTTGGACTTTTCAATGAAGTTGAAAGTGAACCAGCATTTTTTTTTGCGGGTAAATAAAGTGTGCTTGCTTTTTTCCCCCTTGTTGCGTGCAGTAAGTAAGCGGCTCTCAGATGCACTAACCGGTAAGCCACCGCTTACCTGAGGGCCTATTATTTTATATACCGAATTACCTATATAACGAACTTCTTCTGATCCCCTTCAGATTCGATATATCCGGGTTGGACTGTATCAGTTTACGGGTTACAAATTCAAGTTTAGCTTTTTTTGGGGGTTAGAGTAGCTATTCGATCATAAGTTGAACATATAAAACGAGTGGAGT
This sequence comes from Dermacentor silvarum, assembly GCF_013339745.2. Taxonomy (NCBI): domain Eukaryota; kingdom Metazoa; phylum Arthropoda; class Arachnida; order Ixodida; family Ixodidae; genus Dermacentor; species Dermacentor silvarum. Next base: position 70,551,557 of record NC_051155.1, read on the forward strand.
AAATTTGAGTTCTAATGAGGTAATAAATACAATGGAATTTCACACATTGGATGTATACTCAAATTTTGTTCCTATTAGTGTTTTCTATAGTAACATGAGAGAGGATGGTGGCATTATAAGTGTACAGGAGCCAATAACCCAACGTTCGATCCGCAGTGTTACTAATGTCGATATGCCAGGTAAGATTAGCGGTAATAGGTTGACCAGGTAAGATTAGCGGTACTATGAACACGTGAATACTTTTATGAATATACAGGCTGTAACTCCGTGTTGTTAAGTAAGTATAATACCCGTGTCACACGGGCGTTTGGAAGGCCTTCCAACCGATAGTCAAAGTTCGAGCTGCTACACGCGCGGTTTCGAAGGCCGCCGAGTCAATAGTCTATCGAGTCAACGGAGCACCCTACAACTCTATTGAAATCTGGATGGCCTTTGAGCAACGGAAGCGGAAACAGCGCGAACATGCCGTCTCGTTCACAGTGTGCTCGTACTCACGGTTAGAAAGAGCAAATCCAACCAAAATGCTCTAAAAATGCCATACATGAGTGTTATTATTTATTCAATAAACTATATTCGCCACTTCATATGTACGAACTGCACATACTCTCTACAACAGCGACGTGCTTGTGTTCATTCCTTCCTCCATGTTGTCTAGTACACTCTTCCTCTACTCCATGTGTTGCCGGATTCCGTCATATCGCCGCCATTTCGCAACATAAAATAAATTATAGCGTTTTTAAGTGGTTTTAATGTTCTTTAACTTTTGGTTACATGAAAACGAAAATAAAAATCCGCAGCGCCACACAATTTTGCGAGAAACGCCTGAACCACTCAACGGCCTTTCAAAAGTGCCGTGTAGCAGCGCGACAACTCCTTCGAGTCGATAGAGTTGTGGCGTTTCGAAGGCCGTCGACTGGAAGGCCTTCCAAATGTACCCGTGTGACACAGGTATAAGTCGAAGAGTTGTTTTGAATGGGAGTTGCTCAGATGATGTTGCTGCTACGTCTGGTGTGCCGCAAGGCTCCGTGTTGGGGCCGATTCCTTTCCACTTTTTTAATGCGAAAGCATTATATATCCCATTAAGCGAAAACCCGTAGTTGTAGTCGGCGGCGTGACCGAATGACGCTACCAAAAATGGCCGACGGCAAAGAGTAAAAACGCGTAAAAAATGCTCGAATTGACGACAAATTTAGCAGGCAGGTTCATGTAAACAAAGTAAACTAATCCCTTTGAAAAGAAAAATAGGTACATTTTGATCTGGGCGGGAATCGAAACCGGGCCTGCGGGGCGCGGAGGAGACCCGACTTTGTCCCCTACGACCGGATAAACTAATCCTAGCCAACTCATCCTAGCTAGACTCGCAACTCCCGCTCCACCGCTACTCCGAATTCCGTCGCTGCCGAAAATGTATGCAGCCATCTACGCCTCAAGCTCTGGCGAGGAGCCGGCCCCGGGCGCCCCAACTCTCTGCCCTACGCCACCCCAAGCTACCCATCAACGATCATAAAATCATCCTCCGTCCCCGTGGCGGCCTCAACCTTCGGACCGTGAACGGCGTTGCACTTCGCGATGGGATTCTCCAAGCAGCCCGCCTCGGACACCAAGAGGCCAAGCCAGACACCGTAATCATCAACACCTCCAACACGTCGTCCTCATCAACACTCCCGACCCACAACGCCGACACCACTACCTCTAGCAAGACTTTTCGAAAAAGACTGGGTGCCCAAGCACATCTACTACTCCTCTGTACTATATAGGTGCTACATCTGAAACAGCCTGAAACAGTAGCCATCTCCTGAAACAGCCCTCCAACCGTACCAAGCCTATGACCTGATCCCACTCCTGGACCAGACTCAGGCAACCCCCAGTTCCAGTCCCCCAAAAACCACCTGCACAGGAACCCGGCCGCCACACCAGTGAGGTGAGCTGGGCAGACGTAGTCTGCCAGGACTCCGCCAACCCCCTGTAGAAAATGTTGCATGTCCGCGCACAGCTCGCCTCCCTCCACAACACCAACCAACGCCTTCAGTCGCAGCTGCATGCCTTCCTGCAGGTCCTCACCCCTACCCCAGCGACAATGATCTCGGCCGCTCATAAACTCCCTCCCTTACTACCTTCTCCTCCTACTCGCGAACAGCCGGCCAAGAAGAGGGCTGCAACTCCCACTACCTCCTCGGCCACACCAACATCGGCCGCGGCAACCCCGGCCCTATCCCCACAATTCGAACAACTCGTGGAGGCCAAAATTCAGGCCATGGTGCAGACGGCCATCCAAGCCTTCACCCAACAATTCTCCAACCTCACTATCCGTCTAGACGAATTTGCTCGCCAAATTGACGAGCGATTTAAGGAGCAAGATGCCCTCCACGCGACAGGCTGTGCTGCCGCGCGGCCTAGGTAAGTGGTTCTTGAGGGAAAGGGAAAGGTTGGCGCTATCTTCTGCAGCCCTTGAGGGAGCACGGCTCAGCGCCAACGGGGAGGGGTAAGTGGGAGCGAAAGAAGGGATAGAGTGGAGACGCCATGGCTGGGCGAAGTAAAACCGGCAGGCATAGGCGGCACGTATCAGGCCGAGATGGAAGGCCTTGGTGTGCTGCAGAGTCTGCAGGGGTGTTGTGCCAGGCCGGTCAGGCCCGGGGTGGAGTGGGAGGCCGTGAGGCCTTCCCGCTTGTAGAAATGTCCTTAGAGGCGTGCGGAGAGCCCTGACGAGTCAAGGAACTCCACGACGCCTCGAAGTGCAGAAAGG
>NC_051155.1:70554399-70642925 GCF_013339745.2 Dermacentor silvarum
ATTGCGAACTCGGGCTGGATTTCGCGACAACGCCCTTGCACCTGGAGTCACGTACCGCAAGGAGCCCCATCCGAGCACAAACTTTAAAGGGCTTTTGGATAGCGAGCGGGCGCGTTGCGGCATCTCGCAGCGGCGGCGGAATCTACGGAGCGTATGGAATTCAATTCCGAAACTTTATGGGTATAAAGTTATCATAAAACTTATGACGCGAAAGGTGCACTGACATTTCCAAAGGCGTGCTTTAGATTTCAATTCTGGAACTTTATGGGTTTAATATTCTTATAAACTTGAGCTAACATGCGCGCACTGGAGCCCTCGTGTCCAAGCAGTTTCATAAATGGAAGCGCGCGCTCGCAATCTTCCACACACACGAAAATACTGAATATGACCGTGACTGCCAGCTGGCAGCTGATAATTTTCTCTAAACATTTCCAGGAAGGGCGCCCAATGTGATCAATCAGCTGGACCAGGGTAGGCAAAGTAAAATAAGCGAAAACAGAAGAAAGTTAACGGCCTATTATTGAGGCGGTTCTTTTTTGCGGACGACAAGGTCTGGCTCTCCGTGACCATAGGGACAGTGGTCCTATGGATTTAAGCAAATCCCCTCTGAAAATATTGGTATTTTCAGAGCGCTTCTTCATTTGCGAGCTGATTGTGGAGATACATATCTGAAGAACCATTTGTATGTTGCCCCAGTAATACCTCGCATTTAAGCCCAGATGTAAAAAAACCCAATTATAGAAATTTATGGTGAAATTATCAAAGAAATCCTAGATGCAAAAGTAAATGGTGCTGGCTGCTTCTCCATATTTGCTGACAAAACGACGGATATTGCCGGTATCCAACAGTTTACTGTTTGTGCAAGGTACCTAAACAAGGATGCCAACGAATCGAAGGAGTACTTTTAGGTTTTAGCGCCGGAATAGATGCCCTCTCTCACTGCGACTGCAGGTTCTATGTAAATGTGTAGAAAACGGCTTCAGATTCTAGTCACCCTTCCAGTAACCACGTCCAGCGCAGATAGTATATTTTAGGGGCGAAGCTCCTTAGGGTGTGGGTCTGTCCCTCCTCTGTAGTATGTAGTAGTAGTAGTAGCAGTAGTCGTCGTAGTAGTAGGTAGCCACGTCTACTTTTATGAAAAAAATGTCACAGTTTCGCCCTAAGGGCGAAGCAATGAATGCGATAGCAACACAGCAATGTCATACGAAGTAAGGTGAGCGGCTTTGGTAGCAACAACACGCAGAACTGTTGTCGACGCCATCGGCGTTTTGCCCGCGTTAGCTCAAAATGCGTGCGGCGTTGGTGACTGTTGCTGGAGCCTCTGATATAAATAGGCACTTGGTGCCGCAGCTAAACGTCGCCTCCCTTCCCTCCCCCTCCCCCACGGCCTCTCGCGCGTCCGAAGAAGGCGCGTTTGCTCTACATATATGGTGATTGTAAAGGAGAAAAGAGACGCCTACTTCTGCAGCCCTTAAGCGAGCACGGCGCAGAACGCGCGTTTGTTCTCCGCCGTGCGTTCGCTCCCCGTGAAAGACGCGCCCCTCGCGCCCTTTCACTCGCAACATACAGCGTTCGGCGCGCGGCGACGATTTCATCTCCAAATGACGTCATACGGAACCTCACGGCGACGGCGACGGCGACGCCGACGGCGACGCCGACGGCAGAAATCTGCTTTTGAGTGTCCATATAATTGCTATCGCAATAAAAAAATTCCGAAACTTGTTTCCGCAGCGCGGAATCGAACCAGGGACCCCTCGCTTCCGAACGCGCGGCGCTAACCACTACGCACGAAGCGCACATGGACTTACGCACCACGATGACAATAAATACCCAACATTAACGAAAGACTGCGCGTTTTCTAACGCATTGGTGCTAGCGCGTTACGGCCCGTGTAAGAAGCTGGTGTAAGACGCTGTGGCCTCTCCGCCTTACCCCCGTATTCATAAACGCTCCTCGACTTGAACTTGACTTGCCACCGCCTTGGGCAGCGCGTTCGAAACACGTTGAAGGCGGTGGCAAGTCAAGTTCAAATCGAGGAGCGTTATGAATACGGGGGGTTATACTCTCTCAGCAGTCATGTGATGGCGTCGGCAAACGCGGTGCACGTTCCGGCATGTGTAAACGGCTGCGTAAGACGCTGTGGCCTCTCCCCCTTACTAGAGAGTACTGCACGTTTCTAAGGCGTTTGTGCTAGCGTCCCCTTAAGCGGGAGATGGTGCAATTATAATGAAGGGCGCTGTTATAAAATAGGAATGACGTCACATATGGCGCGTGTCATTGGTGGAAGTCAATCGTTCGATTTAGTGTGGCGAGACTGGGCGAATTACACGGAAGATTCACGGTTTACCGATGGTCCCCTCCGGAGCTTCGCCCACTCATCATTCACCCCGTGGATATGCGGTGTTTTTTTTACATGAGATTACTAAAAATCTACTTGCGCTCTACACTGTCAGAGGAACACATTGTTAGGCAGGTGCTTATATACGTCCACAGAGACCTCGGCATCAACGTGTCCGAAGTCATTGACCGCTTCACTAAACTTCCCCGCCGAGTGAAGTTTGTCTTTTAGATAGCGAAGCGGCAAAAATCAATGCAAGTAAAGGTTCTGTTCCTTCAGGTCCATAAACTCGTAATTATGAAAACGTATGACTGTTCATAAGTTTCTAAAACCGCAGAAATTTTCGCCGTTTATTCAAACAGTTAGCATCATGATCAAAATATTGTGTGAAAACGAAAATTGCGAGGACATCAATAACCAATTTTTACCGATCTTGTTTATTGAAAGCCCGGCCCTCGCGGCGTTTCCCAACAAACACACTCGGATATTGGGTAGTTTAACTTGCCGCATCATCTGTGGCTTTCGTTTGGTCTTTTCTTCCTTTTTAGCTAGCCGCTTTTACTTCTTTTTTGAGCGGAAGCAATACCCTTCCTTAATTTTGGGTGCAGAAAATTTGTCGCCGCTCTGCAGGCAGTTATATTATACATTTTCGTACTGATTTCTGCATATTCCTCTATTATCTACCCATATGGTGCTGTCGCAACGGCCGCATGGCCCAAGTACATATCACGAGTTACTTTCAGACATAGCGCAAAAAAAGTACGCTCAACACACACGAAGACACGACAGATGCGGACGAGCGCTACTACCAACCGTTTATTTCAGTCAACAAACCCTCCGATTTATAAGGTGAACCACGTACACCAGTGTCACGTCCCTTTCCCATGCGAGGTGATAAAAGAAATCTAAAAAGTTAACAGTACTTTCAGCCTCGGGCAACAGAGTTCAAATAGTTCAGTTCGGCACTGGGCAAAAGAATTGGCGCTACGCTTATACAAATATCTGAGTTCTTGTGGATGTAGAATGCTTCTAGAGCCACTCGAGCCGTTGTAGTGTGTTGATTTGCCTAAGATAGTGGTCTCATAAAATCGTGCCTTGCAACCACACGTAATGATGTGGGCAACCAAATGAGAATACTTGTCCTCTTCTTTCTTAACTTTTAGCGCATGCTCCCTGAGCCGGTTGTTATGCACCGTTCGGTTTGGCCGATGTACACCTTCCCGCACAACAACGGGATGGAGTATACCACTCCTGTCGCACACCCCACGAAGCGGCTATCGTGGCTGGTTTGGCAACCTCCTTTCCTGTCACCGCAAATTCGAGGGCAGAGCCTGGATAGCTTATTAGGAGCCGTGAAGACCACAGGAATACGATGCCTGTTCGCGACCTTCTTCAGGTTGTGCGAGACCTGATGCATATAAAGCATGGCTACGGGTCTCGCCATCCATCGCTGGGTCTCAGCCCTTTCCGCTCCAGCTCTCTTCTTTACCCTCTGCAGGATAGACTCGGCCACCGCAACACAAGCAACTCAGGGAATCCCGCTGCTAAAAGGCGACCAATCTGATTGTCAAAGCTATGCTGCATTGAATGCTGGCATGACTTACGGAGCGCAGCATCCAGACATTGTAATGCGATGCCCCTTTTTACAATTTTGGGTGGGCAGAGTCAAAAGGCAGGGGACACTTCTTAACCAGTGGGAGGTACTCTCAGCGAACATGGCCTACACTAAATTTCAGCCTGAGATCCAGGAATTGTAACCCCTCAGTTCCAAGAAATTCATGAGTGAACTCAAACCCTGCCCAGCTTGAATAAAACATCTAAAATACTCCCAGGGGCAGGGAAACCGTCCTCTTTCTTAAAAGAATTAAAAGTCATCGACGTACCGAAACACTTTGAATACCTTCCCCCAAATAAAAGCCAAATTAAGCGCACTGTCAATATCAGCTAAAAATGTGTCGCATAGAATCGGAGTCACGCAAGACCCAATGCACACTCCTCTACGTTGCAGGAAGGCTGCTCGTTAAAAACACTAAATGTTACACTAAGATAACATTCTAAAAGCGTTAAACAATGAACCGACAAGCAAGCGGAGTTTTGGAAATCGCATTCGCCACTCTGTTCAATGCGCTTCCTAACAGCAACTAAAAGCTTATCTTGAGGTATTGAATAAAACAAGTACTCAACGTCGACAGACAAACCATAATCGATACTCTCGTTGTGTTTCACATATTCAGAGACTTCTTCAGATTTCCTCACGCGGAAAGGATCAACACCGTGAGTCACTTATGGCTCTTCAGTAAAAACTGACTAACATTCGTTTGCCAAGCCCCCCCCCCCCCCCCCCACCCTTCGCTCACAATGGTTCTGAAAGGGACCTTATGTTTTTTTACAGAAAAGAAAACCTTTCAGACTGTTCCCCTTACTATTTCTAATGGCACTAGCAAGAGCGTTCACTTCCAAGTCCTTACAAAATTTGATGAACTTAGTCCTAAACCTCACTGCACTTTTTTAAACAGCCACAAAGTTCTTGTCCACTGCCACTTGGGCTTTTTCATTGAACATGCCTTTCGGCATCACAACAAATCCACCTTCCTTGTCAGCTTCTAGGAGAACCAAACTGTTCTGCCAAACTGAAAGTAACTATGTTAGACCAACTAGCCCAACAGGCGGTCCTTCCGGAACATATCACGATTTCTGCGATCATAGTTTTGTTCTTGCCTGGATCGTCTGTCTTTCTATACGTAAAGCTACTACTATGTATGGCTGCGCAACATGTCTATTTGTCTTGTTTGACGCATTACATACAGTGACGCTTGCTTAAATACGTTGGATTTATTGGATACTTATGCATATATTTAAACATCTTGTTGCGAGGCTTTGTGTATACAAACAGTGCATTTTGTTACCATGACATTTTTGTGCCCTTTATCAACTTGTATCTTCGCACTTATATATTCCATTCTATTTTCGCATTACTAATGTACATCTTGCAGAACTCCTGCTTCTTACATGTACTCACTGTTGCGACTATATTATCGGTCTAATTACAATACACGACCGGTAACAACTGCTCATTGCGCAATCTATTGCAACGAAGGACAGCGTTATTGAGGTTTTTCTCTGGCGGTTGCATATGTACAGTCACGAGCAAAAGTTTGTGGACTAAGGTATGGTATGATCGTATGATAAAACTTTATTACGGTCTCTCGGAACGCGCGTCACCACGTAGCGGGCCACTCCCACGTCGGTACAGAAAGGCCGAGCCTCTCTGCTGCCACGATTTTATTTTTTTCCTTCGCAGCCTGGGCATTCGGGCTGAAATCAAGAGCGCAAGCCTACGTGCGCGTAATGGAACAATACAACGTATTAAGCCAATTCGGGGCCGTGCAGCTGCGCTTGAATATATTTAATTTTTTTGCTGATGCCATGGTCTCCAAACTTCTGCTCGCGACTGTACAAAAAAGTAAACAAGGTTCTTTAATGACAAGGATTTATCAAAATATTTGTGTTTAACTAGTTATTTTCATGGCCTTTACTTTTTTCACACCAGCTGTATGCACTGCTTTGCTGCTTCGTGTGATATTTTCTTTACTAATTGAATAGACAAAAAAACGCGGAAGCATTGATATCAGTTATTTCTGCCACAATTTTTGGAACATGCTAATATATTCTTTTATGAAAAAATACATATTTTACTTGACAGTGGGTAGCATTCAGTAGTTTGTTTGCAGTCTCTAATATACTATGACATTGGCAATGGCAATGTAGTTATCATTGATCTATTTGATCCCTCGATAAGTTCTCTAAGGAGGAGGCCGCGCTGTAACGTGAGCCCCCCACTCTTCGAACAAAATTTCTGGCTATGCCACAGTGCAGTGAAGCAGGTCTTTGAACACTGACCAGTTACAGATGATTTTCTGCATTTACACCCGTCGCTTACCAAGAGCTTAGAAAAGGTGTTCGGCTGAAATGTAGCAAATTTTCTTTACGAAGCCACTGATTTACTTTGTTCACAGGAACCTCCCTCAGAAAACTGACGTCAATTCGAGCATTTGTTGACGTGATTTTACTCTTTGCGGCGTCGGCCATTTTCTTTACGGCGCGGTTTCGCCGAGGTCACTGCCAATGGCACCGAAAATATAGCAATGCACCTAAGGCTTTCGCCTTCGAAAAACAAAAATTCCGTGGCAGTGAACATAACTCGACCAGGCACCTGCACGCAAATGCGCAAATGGACTCGTAAGCTGAGGCCAACCGAGATTAAGGGTGTCAATCGTGCGACTGCATATCCTGAAACATGCGCCCATCGCGACCATTTAGCAAGCTTACATTATGATTTTAGAATCAGCTTTCGAGAAATGAAGCGACAAAAGGGCATTTTCGCTTTTTTGATTCGATCGGACAAAAAGTTGGACGAGGAAAAGATGGCCGGAAGGCGGGGGGGGGGGGGGGGCGGAGGCCGCTCTTTCAAGATTCTGCACCCGCTTTCTCGAAGCGGGGCTGAGCCTCTAAACGCCCATCAATAGCAGCAAAACTGCTGATTCACAGTAGACTAGCTGGCCGCTCGTCTTATATGCGCGACGGTTATCAGATCAGCCGTTCCTGATTCGCGCTCGTCCATGCTCGACGGTGAAAGCTGTTGGCGTGGTCCTTTTTTTTCTTTTCTTGTTCAAACGCGTATTTTGTTATCGTCCAGTACACTTCGTGCGTCATCGCGCGAATTTTGAATCTTAAAGGTCCGTACGCCACGTAGTGTAAAAGCTGTGAACTAAAGGCGATGTCCGGAATTGCTGGGGTTGATCGCCGACAGTGAACGATTGACATAAAACGACAGCCTCGGAAACACAAATGTATCTACAAATACCTGTGCGAGTCCTCCGCGGCAGCGTAGTGATGTGGAGCAGAGGTTAGCGTGTTTGGTTCTCACGCGGTGTACCCGGGTTCGATTTCCAGTGTTCCCATGTTTGTGTGAAGTGCGTTGTCATGCTTGTGTTGTGTGCTATCGATTTCCTATGCTGTGGTTCTATGCAATGTCTATGAAACAGCGCGCAAGATCACTCTGAACGGCGCCTGTCTTAAAATAATTTTTTCGTAGAAAAATACCCAATGGGCCGCGTAAGATTTTTGCGCCGCTTAGTAAGCCGGAAAGATTTGATCTGAAATACCGCATAAAAATTTTGGGTTATGCGTGACTTTCACGAAGCGGCCCTATTATGGCCCGTTTAAATGGCGGCCGTATAAGCATGAGCCGCATAAATTAGGCCGCATAAGCAGTAGGCCGCTTACAGTGAGCCATTTATAAGCGTCGAAATTTTGATCTACTTTCCGCTATATGTGCGTTATTTAAGCCGGTATTTGCTAAGAGTGAAGGGGACACCCGCCGACTGGTCAAAGGACTGGTGATGAGCAGAATCACGTACAGCCTGCCCTACTACCACCTCACACAATCCGAGACGAAACAGACCAACACGCTCTTGAGGATGGCTTTCAAGACCGCTCTCCGCCTGCCGATGAGTACATCGACTGAGAAATTATTGGTGCTGGGGTTACACAACACCCTCAGCGAACTCACAGAAGCCCTTCACGTCTCACAACAACAGGGACTTGCGCGGACTCACACGGGCCGGCAGGTCCTACAAACCTTGGGCTTCAAAGCCACAACAATACGAACCCAAGAAACCTGCATGATACCTCGTCACGTCCAGGACAGGTATCACATTGCCCCAATACCACGCAACATGGACCCTAACCTAAACTCCGGAAGGAGGAAAGCGAGGGCCTAGTACATAGAGAAAACATTCATGTTCCATACCACGGCCCGTTTTACGGACGCCGCTGTGTACGGAACGAAGAAAAAGGGCGCAGTGACAGTGGTCTGCGACCGCCGCGGCCACGTCACCTCCAGTGCACCGACCCGCCCCTGCACGATCACGGAAGCCGAAGAGCTGGCCATCGCGTTAGCCATCCGCGAAGGCCAACACGCAAGCAAACCACTTACCATCTTCACGGACTCCCAGCAGGCCTGCCGCAACTTCCTACAGGGAAGAATCGCAAGACCTGCGGCACAAGTCCTAGCCCAAATACCCAAGGAGGACACTGACGACAACACCATCCAAACCATCATTTGGACACCGGGTCACGCTGCCATCACGGGTAACCTGTATGCCGACAGAGCAGCTCGAGAATTTGCACATAACCGAGCACTCATCACGCCGACTGCAGATGACCCTGACCCAGTTGACCCCGAGTATTCAGCAATCCTGAACTACCACAGAGGGAGTCGCTTGCGATATCCCCCACCCCATCGAATACTAAAGACGGAGGATGCCGCTGCCTGGCGTAGGCTCCAGACAGGCTTTAAACGAACCTACACATATTACATCGCATGCACCCCACAGCCTACAGGGACGAATGCCCGTGGTGTGGGGCCACACCAACCCTATACCACATTATGTGGGAGCGCACGCTACACAACATAGAACACCATGACACGAACACCACGACGGAGCAATGGGAGGCACTGCTGTCCAGCTCGGCCCTCGACGACCAGCTCAAGCTGATCCGGAGAGCAGAGAAGATGGCAAGAGCCAGCGGAGCCCTGGACTAGGGGCCCCGACCATTAGCGATGCCCCATTGGGGCAAGACAAAACTATCTTTGAATTAAAGTTTATCTATCTATCATACCCCGTACCGCATCTATACGGTGATCCATGCCGGCATGAAAGAGGTGCGTTGAGGAGCGGCACGCATGTTACACATCGTCAAAATACTCAGTGACAGAAGTTGATTTTATGGCTGGTTTCGAACCCTGTTCCCTCCGCGCGGGAGCCGGATGCGCTACCCATTCGATCACGGATTACCCAAAGACCCAGGTAGGCGGGGAAAGAGTTGGTTACAAATATACATCGATATATATATAGCCCCTGAAAAGCGTGTGAAGTACCCAAAGAATGCTTACGTATTTTATAAGTTACTAAGCATATAAAATCAGCGCTTTCCTAATAGCAGTGCTGCCTCTTCTTCTAGTACTGTTAGGTTATCGTCATTGCCATCATTTCGTTACCGACGTAATTGCGCTGACCTTCGGTTTCAGTTGAAAACAGAGAAACGAAAAGGGAAAGCCAGAAAGGTTACAAGGGCGTGCCCAGTTGGCTACATTGCACTTGGCTAGGGGAAAATGGCAATGATAAGAAAAATGAACGACAAGAAAGAAAAGCCGTAAGGCGGATGTCAATGTGAATGTCGATCATGATATTGTCATCGGTCCCGAACTTGCAATTTATATCGTGCTTCGTCTTCTGCGCAAGATCATCAGGAAGCAAAAGTCAACACTAAACGTACTACAGAATAAAATACCTATATGATATTTTTCTTTAATCCTTATATTTTTCATGTCGTTTTTCTTTCGAACTTTGTGTTTTTGTATCATAAGTTAGTTCCACACTTTGTTCATGTCCTTTTCTCCGCCTTTGTCTATAAACGTACCTTGCGTTTTGTTGTTGTAAGCTGTCCTTCTCATAATGGTCATAATATATTTATTGCTTGTTTCATCGCTTTATGCCAAGCTTTATTCCGTCTGTTTTTCGTTTCGTTATATTGTACGTATTTTGTTTTACTGTATGCTTTGGCTTGCTCTGAGACCTTAGGGTTTTTACTGGGCAATAATAAATGATTTTTTCATGGCTTACCTGATTGATTATCTGTTAGTCAGTGCTTTTGTATCGCAAAAGTATGTAATTTAGAGATCTGCAGTTAATTTGCTTAAATCTTGTTGTAGGCTATGCGGTTTGGTGGAGGACAAAAATGAACGTCCCGCGAATTTTTTCCAGAGATCGACATGATGGCTTCTCCAGCAATCGCTACTCCATCTCGTTTGCACTGTACGGACAAAAGTTTATCCCTTATATACGGGTGAAATGAAAAAAAAAAAAACACGCGACAAAAACAAACGAGGAAATGCCACCATCTAAAGAAAACAAAAGCACACGCTGTCCTAATCTCGCTTCATTCACCGATCTAGTTGTTTCACGTGCTTCTCTTGATCATTGGAAGATGCGGAGTCTTTCCCGTCGATAAACGTTGCTGCCGTGCTAGGATCTGCTCCCATAGACGTGGCGTATGTCACTGGCAAGGCTGAATGTCGTTCCTCTTCTTCGGTGGCACTGTGACGCGTAGCCGGGTCATCAAGCGCATCCGGAGCAGGCCACGTAGTGATACCGTCTTGCCCGCGCATCTCGACTTCAGGTGGAGTGCAAGGAGCAGTTGAGGCCACGGTGTCAGCTCCGGCCTCCCCAGCCTGCTGTCCTGACGATGCTATGGTGAAGGGGGTTTCTGTGTGTGTCTGTTCTGAACGACGGCGCAACTTTTCAGTCGGCAGTGCGTTGCGACTGGCCAGGAAGGTCAGGTAGCGTTGGTAAACCTCCGGTTCCTTGGGACCAAAGCCTGACTGGGGCTCCATGGCCGAGTAGAGGTCCTGAAATGTGCAGGGAAATATGTGATTATTGTGATGCAATTTTTGCAGAAATGCTTTGCATTGTATACTGCAAGTTGGGCTACTTGGGTTTAATGTCGTTGTTGGACACATAAGCCTGAGGAATTTTGCAGTGTTCTCATACACACGCACACACATGCACGCACAAACAGACACAACTGCACGCACGCACGCACGCACGCACACACACACACACACACACACACACACACACACACACACACATGCTTGAGGTGTAAACACTAGAATTAACAAGGGTTCCTAAATAACGTTTTATTAGAGCCTTGAGGGAAGTTTACAAGCTAATTGGGAAGTGCCTACATTTTAATGTACCCCTTTTAGATTCAAAAGGTTAGGCATTCATGAAAATCGCGCCGAATTCGATATACGCAAATTCAAAACTAATGACATTATATGTATATACTGGCGTTTGTCCAGAATTACTTTAGAAGCGTCGCTGTTCAATCTATGTCCTTTCTTTACTTTACAGTGTGGAGCCTTTGCGCAAAAATTTCAATATTCTACATCTGCGAGGTGTTACTGCGAAGGCCTTGACCAATTTTGTGAAATATTCTGTTTCTATACGACGACCTTTCGGCAGACTCGCAGTTAGATATATACACTATATGCTAACATACTACGCGACACTTCCGGTTTTCACAACCGTGATGGATTTCTCTAGCTCGCGACATTCATATAGTGCTTGGTTTCAGTGCAAATTCAACACACAGGACACAGAAACGTAAGGCTTGTCCTCCTGGCATCTTTCTGTGCCCTGTGACTTGCATTTGCGTTGCATCCATGCATAATGTTAAATGGTTTGTCGTCACGCCGCCGTGGTCGCAAGTTGCGCTGGCTCATGGTACATGTGCCATGTAGATTACATTACACAAATAGTTATGAAAGTGCACAAGGGCACAATCGCCGCAATATATAGATCAGTGCATAGAGCATCGTACGAGTTTTGCGGAGGCTGCGCGTTGGGCTCCCACTGGACGCATGTTGTCTTTTATGATATTTTTGAACACTACTTAGTAAGAATATTAGGCGTATTGTAAATTCAGCCCTTGTTCCTGAGTCTTAAGGCGAACGCCTTAAGTGGCTCGTTGTGCAATGGCCCTAAAAAAACAAATAAAAACGCGGCGTCTTTAACCTGAGGACAACTTTCTGTGGCAGCACAGCGAAAGCTCGCACGTTCGAAGCTTCTGCTCTTGTGTTACTACGCCAAGTAGTGCCGCCGTTTTGCTGGCGGTTTACAGGACCAGAGAAACCAGACATGGTCACCAGAAAGCAAAAACTAAGAACAGCAAGTAACGGAACTCCCCTTCCTCAGCACGCTTTTTTTATTTCTTATGAAATAAATCTTGAACAAATCATTTCAAATAATAACTGGTACGATTTCTTTCACCCTCAGTAGCTTCGAGCTTCTTACATTCGTGGACTACATGCGGAAGCGCAGAAAAAATGTGTACTTCGGCTCTGTAGTTTTTGATGGACTGCCGGAGAAAGTTGTCGCCGGGTGTAGTCGAGTGGTTAAAAAAAAAACAAAAAAACACGTGACCTTCTTTGAGCGAGCGGCGAGTCGAGGGGGGAACGTTCGGCGCGCGCAGAAAGAAATAGAAAAACAGGCGTTGCGTCGCTGACGTAACGCGGCGGTGGCAGCGGTTGTGGCGACAGTCGACTGCGCAAGGAGACACGGCGATGGAGGACGCTCGCACGGGGCCTAGAGGATTGCTTGGTAGGCCTCGGAAGTCGGATACGGCCGAGGATGCTTGCCAATCTAGAAACAAGGTGCGACGTGCGAAGCGGCGGGAGCAAGTCGTTCGACCGCGAGTGGTGCTTTCCCCTGCCTAAAGGATCCAACGTAATGTCGAAGAGAAACGTCGTCGGTGCGAGCCTGACCCCGCTATACGAGCGCGCGAAGCCACAGCTAGCGTCGAAAACGAGCCGAAGAAGCCGAACTGCGAAAGCAGCAACATGCGATGTGAGAGGGGGCTTTACCAGATGTGCAGAGGCTTGGCTTTCACGTGTCGGAGTGTAACACGGAACTTTTTAACCGAAAGTGTTTTATGCCGGGGGATGCTTGCCAATCTACAAAGAAAGAAACCAGAAGAAAAAGTTCCACAAAACAAGGTGCGACGTGCGAAGCGGCGGGAGGACCCGCGCTCTTGCTCGGGGCGGTGCCGCCGCCTACGAGCAGAAAAGAGAAGTACTGCATTATGACAGACAGTGAACGCGTTACGACGCCGACAGCATTCGAAGGGACGCTGGCGAGTGGTGCTTTCCCCTGCTGAAAATGTTTTCTAGTTGATCGCGGAGGCTGCAATTACGACGCGCTGTACGCGCTGATTTGACTCGGTGACGTAGTTACGTGCTTTGTCTTGCGCGTTGTATTAGTGTGTCAGTTACGTGCTTCGTCTTTCGCGTTGTGCTAGCGTGTGCAGCGTAGTGCAGCTTCCATATGCACGAGGCCCTCGGAAGTCGGATACGGCCGAGGATGCTTGCCAATCTAGAAACAAGGTTGCGACGTGCGAAGCGGCGGGAGGAAGTCGTTCGACCGCGAGTGGTGCTTTCCCCTGCCTAAAGGATCCAACGTAATGTCGAAGAGAAACGTCGTCGGTGCGAGCCTGACCCCGCTATACGAGCGCGCGAAGCCACAGCTAGCGTCGAAAACGAGCCGAAGAAGCCGAACTGCGAAAGCAGCAACATGACGATGTGAGAGGGGGCTTTACCAGATGTGCAGCAGGCTTTGGCCTTCACGTGTCACTGGAGTGTAACATGCTGCGGAATTTTTTGTACATCAATGCGCTAAGCTCTTATCTACATAGATACTGATACAGTTTAGCAATGTAAGCCACATACATAGATACATACATACATACATACATACATACATACATACATACATACATACATACATACATACATACATACATACATACATGCATACATACATAACCATAGTGTGGCCCCACTGTCACCAAACTACTGCACATACGTAGTCGATGGGAACATATAATTCTATTTGATGGATACCTCTAGGCGAGCCAACTGGGCTCAAAGTGTGGTTATTCCGAGATGCCAGAAATGCGGGTTGATCATTTTTTTAAGTTTTCCGGAATTTTAAAGTATCGCCTGCTGCATAAAACAATTCTAGTTCTTGAGCTGGATTATTCAGACAGGCGGACATTGCTTGCACGATAAGTTGAAACACATATTGAAGTTATTAAAGAAGTTCACTAAATAACTTCCGAATTAATTATTTTACGGCGCATATTGCAACTTACAAATTGTAGCCGATGAGCTGGCAAGGCGTGTCTACTTGGAAGGAATTCCAGAATGACATCGGTATGGAGATATGCGCCATCAAACTCGCCGTAAAAATGCACTTTTGTTCAACTTACTTTATTATTAACAGGCTCTTTTATGCATTGAAGCACAAAAACATGGAGGACGCTTAAGCTTCACCTGGAACGCGATAATATTCAAAGATCCCTAACTGCTTCTCCGCGCTTCCGGGCAACTCCAGCTTATGTAACCGTTATGTTTACCGGGACACGCTACCGGTGAACGCTAGGCAAGAACGCGAACTTTCTGCATAGAAACGCGGCCTCTTGCATGTGGCGAACCCGGAGGTAGTGCTCGGCCCCACCAAAAAAATTAATAATTTTCAGTTTTCTGTTATTTTTTCGCACTTCTAATGTTCTACTCTGAGAAGAATAAACCTATATAAAGGGCATGCGCTGTCGGTTTTTTCTTTCATGACATTTGTTTGTTGGCTGTCATTATCAAAATGATGAGGAATAACTTTGTCAAGAATGTAGGACAAGGTATGAACTACAGCAGTGATAGAATGGTGTGGCAATATAACCGGCTTAGACGGCATGTCATATAGCAAGGCGTGGCATATACATATACCTAAATATAATTTTCTCTGACGGACAACGCCGCCGACGCCGACAACGGATTTTCTGCGACACGGGGCCCTTAACCCTTAAGTGTTAAAACTAACTGAAACGCAAGTCTGTTTCATTTCACATTTTGGGAAATAATACCTCGTAGCGGGGTCAAACTGGAGATTTATTTTAAGTACATACTTCTTGCAAACAATTTGTAAACTTGAATGTGTGCAGTAAAATATTTAATTAGGAAATTAATTATTAAGTTCTTGCTAATTCGTTGAATATGTGTTTCTATTTGTCGTGCTAGTAATGTCCGCCTATTCAATTAATCGAGCTCAACTAAAAGTTTCTTGCTATCTGTGGACGGCAATTTTTAAAAATTCTGGAAAACCTAATAATGATCACATCGTATACTCGTGGCTAACTTTAGAAGTTTGCACAAGAACACAGAACTTCTCTCGAATAGTTGAATGACCCGCGAACCGACAGTAAATCTTCCTCCTACTACGAATGTTTACGGTGAGCGTTTCATTCAGTTTGGGGGCCCGAAGTTTGAAATAAACTCCCAGTAGAAATAAGACAGGGGAACAATTTTTCTTCAATGCATAAGAAATACTTTCTTGGCCTGAATAATAATTGTGATGTTATTGATAATGTTCTCTCTACTCTTATAATTAGTCATTTTACAAATTTGGTAGTACACTCTGTGATTCATTCTGATGCAAACCTATTGATAAGATTCTTACTATAGCTTGCAAATATATAGACGCGAAAGAAGTTGGCACGTGATGACACTGGCCCCTTGAGGCGAGAACGACGAAGTTCGTGGTTGCGCGCGATCTCTCCAAGGGCCAGCAATTGCTAAAGGCAGAGGTTTTTTATTTTTTCAATCTGTCGCTGGTCAACTATTTTAGCTGTACTAGCTTGGTGACCATACATATTTGCGGCAATTGGGTGTTTTAGTACCTAAAGTGTTTGTATTTATATTTGTTTGTTAAATGCGTGAAAATAATACGTGTACGTAAATGATGTACTTATTCCTGTAATGTAATTATGCTGTAACTATACGGTATAATGTTAGTACCAGTATTTGCCTTACTGTACTCTTTTATTGGACCAGCAACTAGCCTTTGGCTATGGGCCCAACTAGTTTTCAAAACTATGTATATTCTATGTGTGCATAATAAAATTGAAATTGAAATGAGGTATACGACGCACACTCCAAGAATCACTCGCTAGGCGCTTTATTGCAAATGTTTATGAACCATCTGCTTACTCCCGTTTCACTTGCTTGCTGCCTGCTGTTAATTTGTTGTTGTGTCTATTATATATAACGTAAATCTCGTACTGGCGTAGAAAATCCATTATCTGCCGCATTTTATTCGGCTGCTTTATACTCATATGCTTTTTTTATCACTGCGCTACGACATTCAAAACAGTGTCACCGAGTTCAATGAACTAAGCAGCGACGGTTTGAGCCATGGAACGTCAAATTTGACACCAACTTGCTGCATGTATGCATGGTCTTCAAATCGCGCATATATTTTTATCGGAGCTTGTTTTTTCACTGGTGACGTTAGGCGAAACGTTTCTCAGAATATTTTGACGAGCAGAACAAGTAGCTTATATTGATTTACAAAGTTGAAATTGTGTCTAAACTAAAATGTCAACACTGAATTAAGTGTAGCTATGACGTCACTCTTGAGCACGCCGCATCCGAGGTTTTGCTGCGCGCCGCAGTCGCCGGGTGCTGTAGTTGGGTCGCGTCGCCGTGCCTGGAGAACCACATAGACCAATCAGAGAGGGCTCGTCGGGGACTCCTGCGGCAGCCGCGGTGACTACGCTACACAGCAGCGTGGCCTCAGAGATTGCACCGGTGCGCCGTTGCAATCTCGGAGGCGATGCCTAGAAGCCGCATCCTAGGTCATGCGTCGCGTCTCGCAACGGTGTTGCCGGGCTTTTTTTTTTTCAGTTTCAGTGCCACAACGGGTATTCTTGCAAGCTTCTTGTGACGCTTCCGTTCGTATTTCAAACGAAAAATTTTGTGCGGAGGTTTCTCTAAATCTGCATTAACTTAAAATAGGCTTTGACGCGGTCCCATATTTCGTTGCCTTGAACGGGAGCGGCTGTTAAACGAAAGGCAGTGCAACCGCACCGGTAATGAAAAGTTCTTATACTGTTCTCGCGCTTAGTTGTAAGGATGTGGTTGATACCCCTTAAAAAATATAAAATAAAATTTTGAAAGACGTAATAGTTCAGCGGAAACCCGCTAGGTGGAGAGTTCGCCCTGCCATCTGTTAGCCGCCTGGTTAGCTCAGATGGTAGAGCGGCTGCCCGTAAAGGCGGTGGTCCCGGGTTCGAGCCCCGTTCCAGGACGAATTTTTCTTCAACTGCGAGGCTTTTCTTTTGAGGAACCCGTATCGGTTTCCTTTGTAGCAATTGCTACGATTGGGTGGATGTCTCATTTACCTCCCTTCAATTTTGAAAGAAAGTTTCCCAAATTATACCACTATTGAATATTAGACCCTAACATAGATTACCGTAACATAGATGACCGTAACGTAGACCGTAACATATTAGACCTGTAAAATTTTCGACTCTGCACAGGTGTTTTGTACCTCTTGGAAAAGTGACTGTATTGGCTGAAATTATAAAACCGAATGGGAACATTAAGGAAAACAGCAAATGAGGCGAGAATGCGAGCATTTTTATGCACACTCACGTAACGATTTTCGGCCAAAGTGAGGAGGACAAAGGCTCCGACGATGACCACAATGGTGCCAAAAACCCCCATTTCGGTCATATTCGCCCATTCCGGAACTGGCGTACTACCAATGGCCGTGTGCGCTCTGCCCAACAGAGACGCCATGCCTATCACCTGCGAATAGAGTTGAGCGGTGTCGTGAATTCCGTCTGCCGCTAGTTTATTAATCGTGCAAAATAAATAACTGAAGTTTGCTGCTCGAGCAAAGACTGTTGTCCGCAGCGAAATCTTACCATCCGTTAGCGCAGCAAGAGATGCTCAGTACTTGTCTTAAATCGTAAGCCTCTTCCATAGAGAATCAAAGCACAAGGGTTACATGGTTTGGTGGAAACGTATTAGGAAGCAAAGCAGCAAATTAAACTGCTTGCGCTGACTAACAAATAGGAAAGCTATATGACGACCGCAGAGCAAATTATATAATTTAAAAGGAACACGCTAGCTAACTTACTCAGCCACTAATCCACATCGAGTATGGCTGATGCACTCACTCACACAAGCTTTCGAATTAAAATCGCATCGACATTGATTCGTGCTTCAGAAACTTCTTGCTTGCCCATATCTTATCAGAAAGTAAAAATAACCTAGGCGTCTAATTTCAAGAGATAGTTTCTACTTTTGATTTTCTTATTTTGCATGGATTCTTGTATTTCCTTTCTGATCTAAATGAATCAAATTAACAGCGTCCGCTCACTATTATCACTTTCATTAAGCAAAGATGACTCTATGAAAGTTGATCTAGTTCGAAGTTATCTGGAAGAACTTTCGAGAGAAAGAGCAGCTGGTGTTTGCGATAACCATGCGAAGCAAACAGACAACGAATCCAGGGAAAGGACATGAAAAATAATTATTTCTTTTTCTTTTTTTTAATATGAATATGCAGAAGTTATAAAGAAAATGGAAATAATTGGGGAGAAAACGACAACTTGCATGCCGTTGGATGGGAGCTGGAGCCACATCTTCAGCATAATGCGTCCGTTGATTTTCTGTTAAGCTATCGTGCTGGCGGTGCTGTAATTAGCTTTATGGGTTACTCATGTGCATGCATGAGATGAGCGGTGGAATTGTTTCCCTTGGATGTTACGCATGCACAGACACAGGCTGGCTAACACCACCAGGGCTGATCTTGTACACATGCGCAAATACTGAACAACGTTGATGGAAGCATGGCTGCCGCGGGTAACTAGCCGCGTTAGCCTAATTGTTAAGCCCATCATGCGCATTGCGGGAATTGCGAGTTTGACTCTTGTTTGCGGCAAGCTATTATATCGTCCGCTTTCGTTACACCTCTTCCTTGTTTTCTTTGCATTTCGATTAAAAAGCAAAGTTAACTTCTTGTATTCGTACGCTGTCCTAATTGCTGGCTTTCTTCCCACTGTTGCAGCGAAAAGATGATCAAGCTCTACGTAACCCTTTCATATTCTCTTCGGTGTCAGAGATTTGCTGCAAAGGAGAATGACTTTACACAACATTGAATTTATAATAACAGGAGTGCAGACATCGCGTACCACGTAGAACAAGATAATTAAATTTATTACCACTATACCATATGCCCCACGTAACTTGCGCCAAGGTTTAAAAATATATGCAAGTGTCATGTATCTGTACAGAACCAGGGTAGTTTGCTTTGTCGTCGATTGGAACTAGTTATGCTATTTTTGTATTTTGCCGAATTCCATAATTACGTATTGGTAATTATTCAACTTCTCAGATATTATATTCAGAGCAAATGTGACAATGAGAAAATGCTGAACGACCCTGAAAAATTCCCGATCAATCTTTACACAGTACGTGCTACATATAAGTTTTTCCAGGCCTGAAATAAAAGCTGCTAAATAAAAAAAAGTGCCAAGCGAATACTCGCGCGGTACTTGTTTGTATTCCATGGATTCAACTTATTCGTACACCACTGATATTTGCCGCTCGAGAAACAACTTCGCGTTTTTTTTTCGGCCAATAGTATTTATGAGCCAACGTTAGCTCCGATCAATGGATTATGCTCACGTAGGGAGGAATCAACCATACCTATACCAGTGGTGCTAAATTGATCGCCCGGCTTAAATTTACTGTCAGTGTCATTTTTCAAATAATGCCTCTATAGATTTCGGGAATCCTACGTCCCAGTTTAACAATGCGCATATTGTGCTATATATATGAACGAGCAGCTCCGAGTAGGATGCTGTAGTCTTTATTGCGAACGCGCTTTGGTCATGTGGCACTGCTAAGTTCTATCAGTGTGTTGGCGAGAGATGATTTCGTGATCGTGGACAAGTTTTGGAAACCTCGAAACAAAGTCGGCCGTGGCTGTTTATTTCTACATTAATCGACGAGACGGTATTATGGCTAGTATGGGTGAAGTGCGCAAATGTTGCGCGAGATTCTAACTGGCACTGAAATAACAATGAGTACCTATAGGACACCCGCTTATATCACGAAATGGCACCCTAATGAAGTAGATGGCGACAAACAACTGTGGGGTTGCACGAGCGAGCGGAGACGCAATATAGGAACACTACAGCTAATGAGAAACTGACGCAGTTCCTGGCAAAAAAGAGAAGAAAGAAGAATTTAAAAAAGCGCCGCCCCTTCCTCTCCGGGAAGATGCCTAACTGCGAAGCTGCCTCCCAGCGCTGCCGATGTGTTTCCGCATCTCGAGCGCGCACTTCGCGATCGGCCTCCCAGCGCTGCCATTTAAACTCGGCATCTCCCGCGCGCTGCTCGGGGTCGGCCGTATACGACGACAAGACCGTTCACGAGCCAGCTCTTCCTGGCGCTCCCGGTAGGCAGCTTATTTCTCCGGAGTACGCACTACTCATGGTCTTCCCATAGTTGTAGCTGGGATGGAATGTTCGGAGCCCCTGATCCAAAGCTCCGTATATACAACCAACGCTAACGCGAACTCCTGTCACACCCCAATCCTCCGATGACCTACTGTTTTCCTACACCGCCACTCGTTGGCACGCCTCAAGCTCAACCCCTCCAACGCGAGTATTGGACGGCGCGACTTAGGCTACCACCCTCCCCGTTCTCTTTTAGGGGCGAAGCTCCTTAGGGTGTGGGTCTGTCCCTCCTCTGTAGTATGTAGTAGTAGTAGGTAGCCACGTCTACTATTATGAAAAAAAAAATTCGAAAGTTGTGTCCGTAGCGCGGAATCGAACCAGGGACCCCTCGCTTCCGAACGCGCGGCGCTAACCACTACGTCACGAACCGCACATGGACGCATGCACCACGATGACAATAAATACCCAACATTAACGAAAGACTGCGCGTTTCTAACGCGTTTGTGCTAGCGCGTTACGGCCCGTGTAAGAAGCTGGTGTAAGACGCTGTGGCCTCTCCGCCTTACCCCCGTATTCATAAACGTTCCTCGACTTGAACTTGACTTGCCACCGCCTTGGGCAGCGCGTTCGAAACGCGTTGAAGGCGGTGGCAAGTCAAGTTTAAGTCGAGGAGCGTTTATGAATACGGGGGTTATACTCTCTCAGCAGTCATGTGATGGCGTGGGCAAACGCGGTGCACGTTCCGGCATGTGTAAACGGCTGCATAAGACGCTGTGGCCTCTCCCCATTACTAGAGAGTACTGCACGTTTCTAACGCGTTTGTGCTAGCGTCCCCTTAAGCGGGAGATGGTGCAATTATAATGAAGGGTGCTGTTATAAAACAGGAATGACGTCACATACGGCGCGTGTCATTGGTGGAAGTCAATCGTTCGATTTAGTGCGGCGAGACTGGGCGAATTACATGGAAGATTCACGGTTTACCGATGATTCCCTCCGGAGCTTCGCCCACTCATCATTATTCACCCCGTGGATATGCGGTGATTTTTTTTTATCTGCACCCTCTCACAACATTCTCACAGGGGGAAAGGGGTCACTCCAACCCCTTCCCCCTGTTGAGCTCTACTTTTCCTCTCCTCTCCCGCTAGGTCACCTGGCCCCTTTTTAGCGAAGTCCGACAACCACGGCACAAGATCCGCCTAAACAGCTTCGCTGTAAAGCTTGGTGGACGCTTAGGCTTCGCCTTTAAGAGTGGAACGTGATAGCATTCAAACATTACTGGCTGCTTATCAGGCTGCCCTGCAACTACCGATTTTTTGTAAAAATTCTACACCGCGCACGACTGCCGAGGAGGCGAGTGCCATCTGGATGGTGCATTTGCAAGGAAGTAAGCGCGGCGCGCCGCTGTTTGAGTTGTAGAAATCCCGGTAAAGGGGTTTGTGTTTGAGTTTCGGCGTGAGAGAAATGTTCTCTCGTATATTCAAATTACAATCGACGCTATCACTTCTGCAGCTTGTGGTTCAGTCGTACTTTATTATTTTTTCGACGGATCTTACAATGAGAAATTCAAATTTGTTCACCGATGCCTTGCGACACGCGGAGGGCCTGCGTGGTCGAGGTGGTTCGGGATGATTATTTCCGCCAATGACGCCGGTGTGCCCATGCCCACGCCGACACCGACGCCGCATTTTCTGCGACACGGGCCGTTAACCCTATCGCGTTAAAACAGGAGTGCAAGCCAGATGGGCGGGCGAGAAAACCCCGCCGCTACCTTAGGGTGCTGCAGAAAGCTGTCGGTCTCTGGGCCAGAGCTGCGCGACTCCAACCGAGTGAAGGCGATTCCCTGCGTAGGAACTGCCTCCACAAGAAGTGGTACGCCTGACGGGACTACTTGGCATTCACCTGGGGCGCCCATGAAACACTAGGAGCTTCGTCGCCACGATTCGTCTGCTTAGGCCACCGGAACATCTGGGACTCACCCATCGATATAGTCATCACTTTCTCTGCTAATGGCGACTAATCTTTCTATCCCCTTTCCCACCACGCCTTGCGGTGTATTCTATCAGGACGCTGCTTGAACTCGTAACGACTTTCGTCTTATGAATTATTACTGTTTGCCAGTAGGCTAGACTTATTCGCGTTCCTTTTACTCCTGTGCTGTGCGGCGTAATATAGCTTTTTATGTTTCCTTTTACCAAAACGACTTCGTATCTGACGACGCGCTCAGTCTTTGCCTAAGTTGCGAACACCCATACCCGAAGGAGCTCTTCAGAAGTTTCTTTACTGCTTAGCGTTATATGCGTATTCGGTCGAAAAATTCCACGTGAACCCAGAAAACCCTTTCCCGAAACAGGGCGAGAATGCGCAGTTTACGCCCATTGTGTGCATGGTTGATAGCTGCCGTCCCTGTACAGTAACAAACGACCCATTGTCCGCGATTACACTAGGCCAGCCGGCGCAAAACGTTCTACGAGGCCGTCAGCTTTCGTTGTTCCCCAGTACCTCGAGCGGCCAGTCGCGCGGCACTCTTGCGTGTATTCGAGGGCTTCTTTCACGCTCCGAAAAACACTTTTGTATTGATCTACAGAAAGCTGCATCGGGAGTTTTTCGTGTTGCTCTACAATTTTGTCATTGACAATTTTCATCTGATTATAATATTTGAGAAGTTGATCAAATAATTAGGACTAATTATGTAATTAGGCGGAATGCCAAAAAATCTGATAATCTCCAAGTGATGGCAAACAATACCTTGGTTCTGTCCAGCTACGTGTCATTTGCATATTTTTAACCCTTGGTGCATGATAGTTGGGACACCCTGTATAAATAAAGAACGCGTACTACATCAACATAAGCATCACACCCATCATTACCACTCTTATGATATTTTACACTACGCCGGCCGCCATATAATGCTGCCCATACCTTGGACAGGGGTGCTATGCAGGATGCGCTGAGTTTGACGAAACTCGGCATCTTCACAAGCTCTGGCGACGCCCCAAGATGAAAGAACTAATGGTAACAAGACAAAGGTTGTCCGTCGGCACGCCTCCAGTTTCATTGGTTTATCTAGATTCACTCTGGGTGGCTATGATCCCTTAGACGTTTCCATATGGGCGGTCGACAGACTGCGGCTCACGTTATCATACGGTCAGTGCATGGTCGTGCCTTCTTTCACTTGTTTGTCGTTCTACTGAGTTCATTACGGGCACAAGCAAGTTATAAAACACAGGCATTTAGTACAATAATATTAGTCACATTAACGTGGGTTATAAGCATTTTAAAGTTTACAAGATGTACACTTAATATGTTTTACACTAATTTGTAGTTTAATACGTTTCGCGTTATACAACGAGGGGACGCTCGCCCTCCTCTTTTTTCTTCAGGATTGGATTAGCGCGGCTCGCTATGTGCTTGCGCTAGCATTTCCGAGCACGCATCGGCGTGCGCTTAGTTTTCGCACTGGGTTTCAACAGATCGCTCGTTGCTCTTTCTCTTTCCCTTGGATTGAATAGGCGCGGCTTAGTATGTGCTTGCGCCCCCATTTCCGAGCGCAGATTGATGTGCGTCTGGTTCTCACAATGGCTTTCAACAGATCGCTCGTTGCTAGCCCTAAAGTAAGGCTGCACGACGAAGTGAGCGTCGGCTAGCGCAGAAGTGGTATGCCGCGCGCTTACCGTGTAAACACTCAGGAATGCCGGAAAGCACTCGTACAAGTGTCCGAAAACTTCGCTTTATTTTTTTTTTACTTTGCGATGCACCTTCATACTGGCTAGCGCCGAGCAATGGATTCTAACAACCGCAGGAAAGAGTCTTTGCAGCGGACGTGGTCGTTGGCTGCCGCCACATCTATCCCAGGTGGAACTTCAGCATCGGTGCATTTACCCTGTACCCACCGCTGACGAGGTGGCGCTTCACTTTTTGAAAATAACTTTCTATATTTTGCGTGCGAACGCCACGTGATGGGGTCCAAAAAGTTCAAGCTGTGGTTTACTGTCTCCCAATTCAGATTGAGGCATAGCCCCGTTAGCATCCACTGAATTTTGGATGCAGTTGTATGCGGCCAATTCATCACTATGAATAATGGTCCCCAGTTGGACATTGGCTGCAATAATGGCCCCTAGCGTCGCAGCCTTTCGTCGGTCGACCTTGAAAAGTCGCAGCAACACTCTCGTCGCGCAGACCATGATGAAGACTCATGGGCCACCATCTTTTACACCGCGTTTTTTTTTTTTTGCGGCTCTGCGGAACGTTGTCATCCGTCATTAGGCGGCCTCGATTGTACCTTTGCTGGCCGCGGAGAAGGAACTCGTCAATTTGCGCTTCCCGGGGCCACCGAGTGGAGGTCGCGCCAGCAGCTCGTCCGTCGCGGCCTCAAGAGGGTAATTTCTCCAGTCGGCGATGGCGTGTTCCGATAGAGGAAACAAGTCGCCGGTCATCTCCTTCAACAGCCATATGTCTACGCTTTTGCTGACGCAGTACCTGAGCCAAATAATTTGCCGCCTGGAGAGGTGGTCGTTCGGACAGCAGAGGTGGTCCGTGTTGGCGAAGTAACTTCCTTCGCCTCTCTGCGCGTGCAGTGCAGCGGTACTGTGTAAGTGCGAAAACTGCTTTCGGCACCTGTTGCACCGGAATGGCAGCCCGGCGTCCATTCTGAGTCTTCCTATATAATGTGACCACTTCGCCTTCGCAGGTTGGTTGTTCCGGGTACTCAGTACTGAGATGACGCCGCCGGACATGGCCTGGGGCTGGGGCGTGGTGGACAAACAGTGCTCGAAGCCGGAGAAATCAGAAGCGATCGCACGAACTTTTCCTCCGCAGCCTAGTCACACTAGTCTGTGCTCGAAAAGAGTAATTTGCCCGCCACGCTGTCTCCGCAGACGAGGGCCTTCGCCTTCGAGGGATCGAATACTGGCCGCGGCGGCCGCATTTCGATGATGGCGAAGTGCAAAAAACGCCAGTGTGCTTGCGTTGTACTGCACGGTGAAGCACCCCAGGTGGTCAAAACCAATCCGGAGCCCTCCACCATGGCGTGCCTCATAATCAGAACTGGTTTTGGCACGTAAAGAAAGAGGAAGAAGCCTTCGCCTAACTCGTCACACCGCCAGCACACTGACGCTTTGGAAAGAAAAAAAATGACGCTGAAACTCTACGTCGGTCATGTAGGTGAACGGGTCCAGACGGTCATATTGACGCTTGCTGCCGCTGGATACGATGACTCAGTCTGCTGCTTCCGCCGCCATGTTCGTGAGTTCAACTCGAGGGGGGTTTGGCGATGTACGAGTTTGGCACGCGTTCGCCTGTTAATAGGTCACGCCCCACGCGCGGCCTGTAACTCTTGTGCGCGCGCCCACCACGGCTGCGCCCCGCCCAACTTATTTTTCGCAACTTCGACGTGGTGCGTAACTGAGAGGCCATCAACACTCTTGACCGCCGAAATAAAACACACACAACGCACTGCCATCGGTGATGTACTGAGCACCACTGTCAAAAACAATGCGTCGACTTTCGCTACGTTATGCACATATTTTCTTAGGCTGTGATGGCTCCACAACATGGTTAATTGTCTGCATTGCGGCAATGTAGCGCACAGCAAATAATTATCGACACGCCACTGTACCTGCTTGCAAGGCGTCGATGCGCCGTGGTGGACGACGATGCTGAGCAGTGCGCAGTGTTTTCCAACGACAACGTATCGCAGCTGTCGTTGGAGATGGCTGCTCTGTCATCGGTGATGCATTGGAGCCGCAGAGTCGGAAACACGGTTAACGTCGAGAATCACTCACTTTTCTAGGCCCAGTGCGATGGCATTTCTTCATCACAAGCACGGCTCACTTAATAGTGGCAACACCTTCCCCTGTTCGGAGTCTAATTTCCTAACTACGCACAAGAGCCCTCACCCACCAAAATGCCATTACTGCGCTGTCGTTGCAATATCCATCTGCGATCGCTGTTAGCTCAGCAGCAGAAGCAATCGGCAAGCACATTGGAGTGAACAACACGCTCAAATTCTGCGTACGTGCGTACGGAGGCACCTTCACTGGGAGTGCCCTTCAATGACCAGCGATGAACTGTCTCGCTGGGCAGCACGCGGTTCTTTGCAATGCATCGTGGAGGCTTCGCGCATGCAGATAAACTGGTGCATTTTCACTGTGGTGCGTCACTACGGATCCTAGGAATACCGCACAGCCATTTTGCAGCGACAGCCGTTGCTTCCGTCTCTATGGCTAGAGTGTCGTTTCAGTTGGTAAAGCGGCGGCTTTAATAGCTTCAGTGAAGCGCCTGCGGTGAACAGCCGTGCAGTGGAGCTGCGTTAATTGCCATTCACCTAATAGACAGGGAATGGAGAGAACATTGTCATGACTGAATTCATCGATAATAGCACTGCAGCGCCCCCCGCGACTGCTCACCGTTTGAACTCCTTCGTGCGTGTGACCTCTATAATGTATCCGCTTGTAAGCTCACTGCCGCCACTTGCGGCAAAAAGTGCAAACTTTAACAATTCGCTCGATCTCCGTTTGCCGTCAGAAATTTATAGCATTCAAAACGAAAAACCGATACCATAATAAATAAAATGTTCGTTATTTAATTTATTGTATTTTAACGTATTCGATTTAGGGAAAGTGTAGGTGCATGAATGCACCGCATGTGCCCTGTTCGCATTCAAAGGAGGATAGAAAGATAATGCCCGAAAGAGAAGGCACGCCCTTGACGCGCCAGAGAAAGGTGTGGCAAGCGGCTCACGGCAAGTGTGCACATAAAGAGAGTGACAGTGACGGTATTGCTAAATTGCGATAATACGTTCATAACAATGTCCGCGTGTTGTTATCAACGTATTATCTGGCTGGCGCGTTTTGTTGCGCAGTCTTCTGTGCTTGAAGCGCGGAAGCACGGTGCCGCACAGGGTGCGCTCGAGTTGTCATACGCGGCTTTATCTCGACATTTCTTGTTTCCTGCTGTTATTGCACGTTCCTTGCTATCTCCGTTCATTGACTGCCATCGAGCAAATTCGGGTAAACCTCGTGCGAACGAGAAACTCGGCGCATCCTGCATAGCACCATAGTTTCCGTTCAGGAAGGCGCCGCGTACATATATATATATATATATATATATATATATATATATAATATTTTTGTGGTCATGCGCATGAGCGCCGAGGACTGCCGCTTGTTTTCGTCGTCATCTTGCAAACACTGCAACTGTCTGCCTTGACACGTGCACTCTACATCTTACAAAAGTTACGCGTGCCCACGTAGACCATGTCTGGATGTATATAGAACTATCTCATTACAATCCAGAAATTACCAGTGTATACTTTCACCAGACACTGCAGAATATGCAGTGAAAACTTTCGCTTAGATTGTTGCGTGACAACTGTAGCAAAGCGAAGGTATAGACCTTTCATTAGCAGAAGTGTATACCCACTCTAGTAAAAAGTAGTAAAGTAGAGAAAAAAACTTAAGCAGATGTGTACAAAAATGCGAGAATGAAATCACCGTTAGCTTGCCTGATCGACTCAAGCAGGCATGAGCCGTCATGAGCCTTCGCGCGGAAGATTGCCGCTAGTATTAGTCGTCTTCCAGACACTTCGGTTTGTCCGTACCACACCTATGAGTGCCTTACACATTACAGTAGCAAGAAGACAACGACCTCAAGAATACTGTGAAAGTATTAAAACTTGAGGAATGGGCAAAAAGTGCGATTGTTTCAGCAATATGCAGCTGCAGGTTGTATTTCGTGGTATGTGTTGTATTATTTAAGACGCTGGGAGCCGAGATTAGTGGCGAGCAGCCATTTGTTACTTTGTCCGAGAACACAAAGAAACAACACTCACCACTAGAAACCACGGACATATGAAGCGCCAGCAAAAGCGAAGAAAACTGGGTGGATATTCACTGAACGTGAAGTAAATGTCGTCGACGAAGCGGTTCCCGCCTGCAGAGACGGCAGGAATAAAAAAAAAAACATCAAGAGACAGACGCTTAAAGCGCGACGATTAAAGACTCAATTACGTGAGGCTCATGAGTGACAGAGATTATTCTTGTCCGATTGCGGCGTTTGCTCAAAGCGTACTTACACATCTTCGCTAAATAAGATACTAAAAAATGTAATAAATGGTGAAACAATTTTGACACTCCGGAGATGACATTACATTGTTATATATGAGAATACGTATTTGATTCAAACTAATTCTTGCCAGAGTAAGGAAGAAGCACTGCTAATATTATTTGCCATAGCCTCCTTGCGTCTAAGGGGGCAAACAACCCGTGGTTCTACTATACCAGTAGCATAATATGCAAAAAACACATCGTAAAAGAAATCACAGACCCTCGGAACTACAACACTGACCGTTTGTTGATGAAAGTAGACAGGGCAAACCAATAAGCAAATACATTTCTCATTTATTTGAAATATGATTGCTCCCAGTGGTATTGAACTGCAAAGTAGAACTCTGTTTTTCTTTGCAGGAACTTGTGTCATAGGAGTGTTGCAAACTGGGTACGCAAATAATTCGTTCTTAAAGCACTTGGTTGTTTTTACGCCCCACGAGAAATTTGCGGACGGATGGCGCCCGGCTGGCCGCACTCGATTATTTAATGGTTGTAAACCTGAAATCTGATATGGCGCACAGAAGCACCGATAGTGTTAAGTATCAGCCTTAGGATTCCATGATCTCAATCACGCCGACTATCGCTGACCGCGAAATGAGATTGCAATAGAACCATAAGTTCCACAGATGGCGTGCCCAACGAAACTCATACGACCTACACGTGTCGGCAACGATCATAACGGGAGCCAGGGAGTCTGCTTCAACGCCAGGTGGAGCGATATGATATCATGATTAAAAGGAACAATATGCAGGTTAACACAAAAGGAAGTGTCTTGCTTTTGAGGCTCGCGCTGGTTGCCAAAGGACAAAAACATGCCAAAGAAAATATTCGCAACAAGATCAGCCATGTGTCTGCTACAGCAAAAATACGAAGAACACTAAGCACATGCTAATGGGATGCGAAGGTATCCACTCATGAGACACGGATTTAACGTACATGTTCTAGAAGCGCTTGCTTGTACACAAAGTGGGTGGAAGCATCAACCGCTGAGCAGTCGAAATAAGCAGGAGAGTTTTAGAGTATTGGTGGGAAAAAGCAGAGACGAGGTTGATATGACCGAATCTGTTACAGGCATGGTTAGCAGTACAAGGTAGATAAAGGAAATATGGAAGTAGAGAAAACAACTTATACGGATGTATACAAAAATGCAAAAAACAAATCAACTGTAGCATACCTGATTGACTCAAGCAGGCTGGGTTACAATTTGTCAAGGCTCTATCTTAAAGGGGATGCTAATAAATCTTATTTACCACACGAATGGTTAGATATAACAGGTACTTGGAAAAGAAAAGGTTGGCGAACGAACTAGTCCAAGAAAAAGTTAAATGTCCAAGTAAAAGCTCCAAAACAAAAAAAAATCTAGAAACAAGTAGGGGAACTAGCAAGCGAAGTAAAAAATTAGAAGCGTTTCTAAGGGATGAAAATGGTAGCATCTTCGAAATACACGACATAGTGTGGTACCTGAGAGGCGTTATTAATAAGCACTTCGACAACAAAGAAAGCATAGTCCAGACTTAACCAGGTCAAGAAACATAGAAGCTTGAGAGCTCATCACAGAAACCGGTTATTGGAGAAAAGCAGAAGGAAATGTCCCAAACAACGCGGCCGCAGAACTAGATGAAATCACAATACAGCAACTCAAACAGCTGGTCCCAATTAAAGAGCATTGTACAGTTGACTAGTGCTATATAGAGCAAGTTATGAAAACAAGGAAAGCTACGATTCGGTGGCGTTAAAGCTGGATGAACCTCATCTATAAGAGCAAATGTGATAAGGATAAGTTGAGCTGATACAGGTCAGATGCAGTAAACTCAGGGATATTGCAACGACGTGGGATCGACGAGGACGCGGAGCAGCACCAACAAAGGCATTTTCTCAGTCGCCAAGAAAAACCAACAACGTCTTCTTCGTCTCCACGCTTAACCTAAAAGGCCGCGCTACTTCAACCTTGTCCCCACTGACACATACCCGCGGCAATATAGTTGTTCCAATATGTAGAATTACAATGCGAGGCATAAAATTCGAGCTGTCGAAATGTTGGAGAAGAACGATATACTGGGAGAACCAAGGAAAGGGGTAAGACTATGCAGACGCTTAGGGGTGAAATATTTTTACTAACGCAGTGTATAGAGATTTCAATGGGTCAGAATACCCCTCTATGAATAGCAGTTATAGATATTAAGGGAGCTTTCAACAACAGAGACGGGCATTGCTTTGGCATATTTGGCATACTCTCAAGCATGAGGGCATAGACGACCGTTTCGTGGAGCTGTTGGGATATATGTATATATATATATATATATATATATATATATATATATATATATATATATATATATGTGTGTGTGTAATCATATCATAAGAAGCCAACAAACAGTGATACCAAGGACAACTTAGGGGAAATTACATAAAACAATGAAAAGGCCCCAGGTGGGGAACGAACCCACGTCTTCGCATTACGCGTGCGATGTTCTCGCCATTGAGCTACCACGGTGCCGTTTTCCCATCCACTTTCTTGGATATTTATGTCTTACAACTGGAACTAACCCTGCGAGTGTTAGCCAGCGCCACCACTCACTAACCTAGGCAGCGGATGTGGAACATCCAT
The DNA here is from genome assembly GCF_013339745.2 of Dermacentor silvarum. Classification (NCBI taxonomy): domain Eukaryota; kingdom Metazoa; phylum Arthropoda; class Arachnida; order Ixodida; family Ixodidae; genus Dermacentor; species Dermacentor silvarum. The sequence goes on from NC_051155.1 coordinate 70,585,385, forward strand.
TTCTGCTGCCGGCGTCACGAGTAGGCGAAGGCAACTGGTCAATAAACCCACATATGCTACCTCAAGGTATCAATGTTGCCGGCTTCGAGCTCTCGTTATGTAATGAACGAGAAGAAAGGGAACCGAAGGGCTCGATTTTTAGTAATTATATTATAAGAAGCCAACAAACAATCACACCACGCAAAACATAGGGGAAATTACTTGTACTTACTAATTGAATGAAATTGAATTAAGGTTAACACTCGCAGGGTTAGTTCTAGTTGTAAGACAAATACCCCAGAAAGTGGATGGGAAAACGGCAACGTGGTAGCTCAATGGTGAGAGCATCGCACGCGTAATGTAAAGACGTGGGTTCGTTCACCACCTGCGGCCAGTTGTTTTTTCATCCATTTTCATTTTCATTAATTTATTATTTCTTGAATTCAATTATTAAGTTCAAGTAATTTCCCCTAAGTTGTCCTTGGTGTCATTGTTGGCTTCTTATGATATGATTAGGAAAAATCGGGCCCCTCGTTTCCCCTTCTTATTCTCTCTCTCTCTCTCTCTCTCTCTCTCTATATATATATATATATATATATATATAGTAGTAACTGGATTTTTCAATGGGCCAAGCGTATTTAGGAAAATCAGAAGCACAACTTCGCGGTTATCTTAGGTTTATTATTTTCCCAACAGTTACGGTCGGTGGACCGACCTTTTTCAAGGGACCGACCCTTGAAAAAGGTCGGTCCACCGACCGAAACTGTTGGGAAAATAATAAACCTAAGATAACCGCGAAGTTGTGCTTCTGATTTTCCTATATATATATATATATATATATATATATATATATACATATATATATATATATATATAAACAACCGAGTACAAATTGTACGGGAAAGCCGGAAAGGCAATGAAGTTTTGGAAGTTCATCAAGGAGTGAAGCAAGGATGTTCACTGCCTCCATTGTTATTCCACGCTTTATGTTAAGGGCACGGAAAGCCGACTGGAACGCAGTGCATTCGGCTTTGATCTTACATACACAGAGGCAAAAAGTGCAATAGAATATCCTTGGCCTGGTGTATGCGGACGACATAGTGCTCCTAGCAGACAATGCAAGGCGTTTAGATAGACTTTGCGAATACCAGTGCTAATGCAGCGACAAATCTAGGCGTTGAGTTTAGCACAGAGAAATCGAAAATAATGATATTTAGTGAAGAGGCTAATGACGTGGTGTCCATTCGACATCAAGTCATACCCATAGTCAAGCTATATAAATTCCTCGGCGTATACATAAACGAAGGAAAGAATTACTCAAGCACCCGGCACGAAGTTATATGAAAATAAAAGTGCAGGTCAATGCAGCAATATTCAAACATGGAGCCCTTTGGTACTACAATAATTACGAGGTGGTGCGACGGACTTGGAAAGCTCTAATTGTGCCAGCGCTAACGTTCGCAAATGCAATTCGGAGCTTTAAATCAGAAACCTTGTAGGGGTTGGAGATCAACCAGAGGTCTGTAGGCCGACGGGTTTTGGAAAGCCTCACGGTAAAATCACAAATGAGGCAGTGCCATGTCACATGAGCTGGCGTCGTTTGAAGTCAGAGAAGCACAGACCAAAATTTGTTTTGACGAAAGACACAGGAGTATGGACGAAAAGAAATGACCAGCTAAAATTCACAAATATCTGTACCACATAAGCGGTGACACATAATGGAGAAAGTAGTCAAGAAATTTGGCAACCAAGCACAGGGCAACTGAATGTGTAAACAGACTACCAGGAGTCATAAAAAAGCAAGTGAAAGAAGCAGACTGGGTAAATCGGATGCAAAGCACGTGGACAAAAAAGATCAAGGAGATTTACACAAATGGCAAGAATTAAATCAGAAGGGAAAATTTCATGCCCGAGCTGGGTCCCTGAGAATAAAAACATACCGGAGAAAACATGCGCCACAGTATGAAACGTGTATGCTGCAAGAAAAGCCGGGAATCGACTCGGTACATCGTAATGGAACGCGAAGATATTCCCCTAGCGAGACCTGTAGGGAATGTCTACTTTACAGAAGTGTTGGGATTCAAGGAAGTTGACAGGAATAACTGGTCAGCAATTTAGATAAGTGAGAAACGTCTAAAGTATTGGTGAAAAAAAAACAGAGGAGGGATTGACAGATCCGGAGTCAATGCAAGCGTAGGTAAAGGTACCATATAGTAGAAGAGGTTCTCCATATGACATAAGATCGAGATCAGATAGAGAAAAGGCTAGTAGGTGATAGGTGCTGTGAAGCTTGGTTTAATCAAGCAGGGTAGGTGACTTTTCGTCACTTCCCCGTCTCAAAGGTGGTGCCAATAGACAGTTTCATAATCACGACACAGCGCTTAGTGCGCAGCTCTTAAGCGCAAGATATAGTCCGGCGTAACGCGCGCGCGCGGAACCCATGCGGCGCGGTTAAGCAACGCCGGTGAAAAGTGCACAATCTACAGTCCGGCGTCACGGCGTAGCCGTCGTGCCCAACTGCTTCTGGCGCGCTCAGCGCCGCCGGCGCGGAGATAGAACATGTTTTATTGCGATAGCAATTATATGGACACTCAAAAGCAGATTTCTGCCGTCGGCGTCGCCGTCGCCGTGAGGTTCCGTATGACGTCATTTGGAGATGAAATCGTCGCCGCGCGCCGAACGCTGTATGTGCGAGTGAAAGGGCGCGAGGGGCGCGTCTTTCACGGGGAGTGAACGCACGGCGGAGAACAAACGCGCGTTCTGCGCCGTGCTCGCTTAAGGGCTGCAGAATTAGGCGTCTCGTTTCTCCTTTACAATCACCATATATGTAGAGCAAACGCGCCTTCTTCAGACGCGCGAGAGGCCGTGGGGGAGGGGGAAGGAAGGGACGCGACGTTTAGCTGCGGCACCAAGTGCCTATTTATATGAGAGGCTCCAGCAACAGTCACCAACGCCGCACGCATTTAGAGCTAACGCGGGCAAAACGCCGATGGCGTCGACAACAGTTCTGCGTGTTGTTGCTACCAAAGCCGCTCACCTTACTTCGTATGAGATTGCTGTGTTGCTATCGCATTCATTGCTTCGCCCTTAGGGCGAAACTGTGACATATTTTATTTCACGCGGCGGCCGCTAGACCAGAATGCACTGCGCGCTGTAGGGGCAGTGGGCAGAAAGCAAAATACCGGCTTGCGGCGCTCGTAGTGAAAGCGCGGCTGTGGCTTTCTCAGCGTCCGTGGACGATGACAACGCAAGTGAGGACGTATGCACATGTTTCGCTTCCGCTTTTGACGTAGCCGACGCACTAGCACTAGGACTGCGGTCTTCTGTGGCTGTCAGGACAAGTTAACGCCATGCCGTGAAGGCAGTCATACAGCACACGGAGCGAGACCTGTGTATAAGGTATTTTTTGTGTTTGCGTATGTAAAAAATCACGATGTGCTTTCTTGTCGAACTTATGTTTATATTTTATGCATGACTGGCCCCTAGGCAACTATGTATGTTGGTTGTCTGAAATAAAGTGTCTTCTTTTGTCAAAAAAAAAAAAGCGCGCAGCTCGGACGGCGCGGGCACATTCTGTCAGAAAGTGAGAATGCGCATGCGCCATGGATCGCGCGGCCGTGAAGTTGCGCTCCCACACACAGAGATGGCGCTAGCCTCGCGCGGCGTGCGCGCCGAACTGTAGAGCAGGCAAATTTCTTCCACAGGCTGCCGTGGCTGGCGTAGCGTATCCGACTTCGCCTGTCGCGGCTGGCGCGCCGAAAACGCTGGACTGTAACTTGGCCTTTACGCATCCGTTCCAGTGTTGAGAGTCGGCGTACCACGGCGTTCCTGGGCGTTCCTTGTTGTAACCAAGCGCAACGAGCTCAGCGAAGGATGAAAGAGCGAACGCGCAGCGCAGCGGGGGATAAAAGACAGCGATAGCGAAGAAAGCCTGAGTAAGAAAGCGGAGGAGGACGGTGTGTCGAAAGCGTGGCAAGAAAAGCGTAGTGCCGCGCAAGACGTGTTCTGCAGCGACGATCCCTGCGAGATGGCGCCAGAGTAGCGCGCGTCGTAAGTTCAACGATGACGCCATCGATGAAGCATGCATCGACCATGTCCACCGATACCATATGCGGAAAGAACGCGCTGCATGAGAGGAGGTCTGTCTGTGGCGGCCGCTGTGAATCGCCCCCACGCGAGACCCACGCACTGCCTCTCGCGATCTCCCGATTAGAGAGGAAGTAACGTCGCACTTCATTCCATTTGCAACGTACTGCAGGAGACAGAATGTCCGCGCCAACCAATAAATCGCGATATGAAAGACGTATAGAGCGGCGCTCAAATTTCACATTAGGGACCAGCATAATCGTCGGGTATATTTTTATATAAGAGCGGTTACCATGAGAGATAACAGGGATATTTCAGTGAGCTCGGTTGACTCGCAAGTATCAATAACGCTCTGAAACGCTTTTCCAATTAACCATAGAATGACCTCAATATAAAGTGCGTCGTTCCACGTTTTGCTGCATCCGCGTAGGAGAGAGTGAAAAGGTAATAGTCGCCGTTGACTCAAATATGACTAGGTGTTCAGAGTAGATTGCGGAGGTGGTGAAATGCGATAAAAACTGGCGGTAGGTACGTTTCTCTGGCAGACATTGGAATATGTCATGCAGCGAGCTTGAGAAAAACTCACGCAGAATGCATAGAAACGCAACCTTGTAGTAATAGCAGGCGGCCAAAACGACAGAAAACGCAGGACTACCCTAGCGTTTGGAGAAGGGTGCATGGCACCGTGCACACCACAATCTGCACCCGAGGGGACATCTTGCGCAAGTCACCCCCTCGGGTGCAGATTGTGGTGTGCACGGCGCCGGAGTAAGTGACATTAACGTACAAACAGCGGTTGCGGCCGCTAACGAGGCGATATTGAAAGTGAGCCGACAGGAAGGTTTCGAGTTTGTGGATGTATACAAAGAAGCGAAAAGATATGATGGTTTTCAAGGAGACGGAATCTACTTCAATCATACTCTTGGACGAGAAGTGGGGTGGCGACTTGCTGGTCCCGCATTTGTTTTTGTTTTTTGCAGGGGGGGGGGGGGGGGGCTATGGGTGCTGAGGAGGCCAGGGTAAGTAGTAATGCAGAATAAGGTCCCATAAGGGACCCTCAGACTAGGATTACCGTCAATAACAGAAAAAGAAGTAAAAGAAGAAAAAAAGCACTCGCCATGCAATAGGCTACATAAACATGCAGGGTGGCATGTTTATGTGCCACCCTGCAATAAGAAATATACCGGGAAAAAAACTAAGGTTCAAGCCAAGATTAAAGGTGAAAGTGAACGTTAGTTGTCCGAAATACATGAGAAAACAAGACCGCACCTATAATATTTTGGAATCACATTGACCTATTAGGTAGGAAGTCTGGAACAATACAGCAACATGTCCTAGACTAGAAGGGGGCGCGGCATTAAATTACATCCGAAAAATAACAACCGAATCATTTCAAGGCAATGGCAAGGTGGTTTCGGAGAAAGAAGTAGAGCATGAACGAGCCAGATGCAAAAGTAGCTATTGCTGAGAAATTGCAACTCGAAGACAGCTGAAGAGAAAATTCCTAAGCACACAGCGCCAGGATTACACGAGGCTCCCGTTAGGCTGAATAATGAACTAGAACCGAAATGTAAGGATGCTCTGTTGAAAGCAGTACAAGAAAGCTTATAAGATAGGCGAATACAAGACAGTTGGTGGCAAAGAAAAATGAATAAAATTTTCAAAGATAAGAGGGAAAGAGGTAGAATCTACTCAGATAGACCGTTGACCATTACATCGGTAATATACAGGTTACCAAAGCAGGTGCTTGTATTAAAACTGCAAGGATGGGCAGAACATAATGGTATATTCGGGGAACTTAATCACGACATCACAGTTGGTGGACTTGGAGATGATAACTTATTTGTTCTTACACAGGGCATTGAAATATTCCAGAGATAAGAGGAGACCATTACATGTCGCTTTTTGAGACATTACCCGAGGGTATGACAATGTAGATCGTAAGATTTGGTGGGAAATTCAGGAAGGGGAAGGCTTAGGCAACGAATGTATAAAGCCTTTGGAGGGAGATTTACGTAGAAAATGCAATTGCTTTGAGTGCGAAGAGATGGGGAGCAAGCAGAAAGTTGATATCACCAAGGGACAAAGACGGGGGTGCCCTTCATTCCCGCTGCCGTTTATGATGTTCTTGTTAAGGATGGAAAGGATGGCAGAAGGAATCAATATCGCGTTTAATCTCTCAAACAAACAGGCAGTCAGAATAGTAGAGCAGCAGCACCCGCGTTTGTTTTATGTGGACGTCATTGTGTTGCTTGCTAACAAGCAAAATGATATGCAGCGTCTGGTTAATATTTCTGGACGTGAATGTGAGAATTTAGGATTATATTTCAGTGCTAGAACACCAGGTTTAATCGCATTCAATGAAAACAGTGAACAGACAGTGTCAATATAGGGCGGGAAAATATTTCGGGTAAAAGAATATAATTACTTGGTGTATGGATAAACAAATGCAATATGTTTATGGAAACACGAGAACAAAAAATAATAGCAGAGGGGAAGAGAAATACGACCATTATGTAACACAGAAGGCTATTGTGATACAATAGGTACGTGGTGCTGCAGGGTATGTGGAAGGGTGTTATCGTTTCAGGATTTACATATCGAAATGTGGTTGTTTGCATGAAGTCAGGGATACAATCGGGACTCGATGGCAACGAAAGGTCAGTGGGACGCTTCGCATTGGGCGCACACGGGAAGACTACAAATGAAGGTGTGCAGAGTCATATGGGCTGGACAAGTTTTGAAGTGAGGAAGGCCCAGAGTAAAATTGATTTTGAAGAACAACTGAGGAATATGAAAGAAAATAAATGGGTTTCAAGTGTGTTCAGGTATCTGTACAGGAAAAAAATGACTCAGGGTGAAGGAAAAGGAACTAGGAAGTCACCAGTAAGTATGCGATCAGTATGATAAGCAACATTGAAACAAAGAACGTCAAACGCAAAGTGATAGAGACAGATAATCTGATGGGTGGCAGTGACTGAATAGTAACATGCTATGAGTAACTACCTAAGAAGAAAAAACGAAATCAGGAGAGAAACAATTTATCATAACTCAAAGCGTTTTCGAAGCGAGAACAGGATTCCTTAGAACGTGTAGCTAAAGCGAGGTCCACCCAGCAAGAACAAGCATCTGCTTGCTGCGGTAAAGCTAGGGAAACGATGGAACATGTTTATTAGATTGTGAAGATAACTACACAGCTGTCGGTTCCGGCTCCTCTGGCTTTCTTGTAGCCCTTGGCTTAAGGATAGCATGGGAGAAGTGAATATGTCCGCAATAGAGATTAGTATGAGACGATTGAAGGTTTGGTGGCGGGAAAGTATGGACAGCACAAACAACGAAGGCTTACGAAAGCAATGTTCCCAGTAGTGATTTAGAAAGTTCGATGCTGGGAATTCTTTGTGTGTGTGTTTGTGCGTGCGTTTCAATATGATAATAGGACATTATGCAGAATAAGAACAAGAGCTTGGTGCCGTAACCTCCCCCCTCCCCGTTTCAAAGGGGATGCTCCTAGCATCCATCCATGCACTGCAGCGGCGGCTATGCGGGGGAAAGAAAAAAAGAACTGGCAAAACACTAACCGATATTTCGACTCTTTATGCAATCACACAAAGCTTATCTGTGTGTATATTCCAACTCGTTAGATCTCATGATTTTTTCATCTATTTAACAGAACATTTGCAATTTTGTATTAGTGAGAATGTTAATGTAATAATGAGAATGCCAACTGCTTTCGATCAGCTTTCGATGACGACATTTCGGACGCGAGACCTAGCGTCTGTTCACTGCTTTTGACACAAAATTGGAAATTCCGTGCCGCATGCAGTACAATAATATATCGCTCACTCATGCCAATGATTTTTGACTTTTTCGTTTTTTCACTCTGTTCAAAAAATACTTCACGGTCACTTTAATACAAGTGCTCTAATTGGGGGCCGGGCCAAATGAAGGCGATATTTCTCGTCATTCGGAAATTCTATACACCGTGCGGCCCAGCTAACGTTGCCAAGCTGTTGAACGAAAAAAAAATTAAAAGCGCGGCTGCGAGATAAATCTTAAAACTGGCGGTGTTTATTGTACAGAGGTCTGGCACCCGAAAAACGTAGGTCTCTTAATTGCGTCTTGCACCTGGTTTTTTAAACCTATTTTTTTCGTTTAAGAGCTTAGCTAACGTTAGCTGGGACACCGTATATGTAATGCAATATTAGACAATGTTTCTAAGAATGGATGGCCAACTAGCTCAGCAAACTCTCCTAAAGAGATATCTAGAAGTGGTTGACAGACACCACTTGTATATATTACTGAATCACGTTTACCTGAATGTCTTCTCGTAAATTATGACATTACAGAAGCAGAACGCTGTTAACGAGTGGTCGGTGTGGGATTGCTCGTTGTGCGCAGCTGCTTGGATTTGCTAGAGTGCCCATACGTTTCTTGCGCACGTTGAGAAGAAAAAAAAACATATCTCTGCAGGATATGTTAACAGAACTATTATTAACGCAAAACTGGGCCTTGTGAAGCATGGAAGGACAATAAAGAAACAGAAATGGGAAATTAAGGGATTGAATGAAATGTTAAGTAGTAAAAGAGAATAATGTAATCAAAATAAATACTGTAAAATAAAACTAATAAAACTAAATAAACAAAAATAAAAAAAACTCATACGATAAAAAAAGTTAGGTAGTAATACAAAGCAATGCAAAAGCTCATGCCGCGGAATAAGCAATACATATACAATTTTCTGCGATTTGCAATCATTGATACTGGCAATGTTCAGGTGCCTGAGCATTGACTTGAGCAAGGAATCTTTATATTCACGAACTCTATACTCAAGGAATCTTTGAAGAAATATTGTTTACACATGCACACCCGAGTATAATTTTTTTTTTGCAGATGCATTAACCAGACTCCAAAACGGCTCAAAGAGCATTTAAGGGTCTCGAGAAAATCGGCAGTTCCACAACATTAAACTTAAAGTTGCCACATAGCTGCGCGTCCTGCCTTGATACTTTTTTTTTCTTTTTGTGCTCTTGTTGCCATAATTAAATAAACTTAGCGACGTTATTCTTGATTGGTGAAGCCACGGCTAAATCATGTTGTCTTTCCTTGCTCTGGAATAACATGCACTAGAATACATTTATGCTGTCATTATGATGCCGCTTTCCTGCCATTCAAATATTAAAAAATATTGTCCTCTATACGCAAAACTGCCATTGTAGGAAACAATTACATTATCTTCAATACTAAAGTCTTTAAGGAAAGCTTCGAAGATATTGTGATGCGGCGGAACATATGCAGTAAGTAAGAAAAAAAAAGGCGCACTTTAGGTGCTGAAGGATATTTACAAGCTGCCGACAAAGGTTCATGAATATGTGGCCACCAAAACCAGGTTGCGCGATCTCCCCGCCAAATCGTATTTTTTTCTTTACAGTAAGCCATGTGGTCAGCGCGTAAAAGTTTTATGGAATTGATGACTAATGGTCACATGAGCTTCATAACTTCACCCAGTTAGAGCGATTTCATATCTATTTCTTAATGAATGAATGACTGCTTTATTCGTCCCAGCATATTAGGGAATGAATCCTAGACAAAAAAAAAGCTACAACTGGTCTCTTCAGGACATCTCACCCACACGACCTCTACCTCTAATCTATGCGCTAAATCAATCGGACCAAAGCTATCACCATACAAACTGACGGCAAATTTCGTTCAGTAATTTCTTTCTTGCTTTAAGAAGGCTGTTCTTGAATGCTGCTCAAGACAAAATTGTAGTAACAATTTGTGAATCATCGGAATTTTCGGAGCGAAGCTTCTTGCTACAAAATCTATTTATCTTGTCAGAGTTGTTTTTTCCTAGGTTACAGGAGTGCTTCAATGATATTTATTTCGTGCACCAGAAACATAAATGCCTCACAACACTTACCATAGGCGTACATGACGACGACGACTTCTGTGAAACCAATCCACGGGAGCAGGTCACTGTACATGATTGCGGTTATAAATTCACGAAGTTGTATTCCGATGCCCTGTAGACACGCGATGAGAGCAGTCAGATCAGATACGAAGCGCTAATTGCAGGCTCCTGCACTTTAATATAGTGCATCAAAGTGAAAAGCACTGATAAATTAAATCAAGCTTTTACTGCGACCCCCTACTACACTCTCCCAACCGTGGCCAGTTTCCTGTCGAATATACTCATTGATATATATATATATATACGAAGGTACCCACAAAGTGGCTCATATAAACATTGTACGCTGACCAGCTTTGTCCAGCTCTCTTCTGTGTAACAAAAACATAACTCCCTACATAAAACCTGCAGCTATAATGTCGCCTCACATGTACCTCTATAGCTCACCAACGCGTTATTTGATTGGTAAATTATATATACCAGATGCATTTATTTATTTCCTTTGATTGAAGCACTCAGGGTGTGCCACATTGTTATGGGCCAATTTTTCATGAATGGGCATGTTCAATTTCCACATCAAACATGAACAAATATTCTCAGCCGACAGATCTCTCTAAAGACATTTGTGAGCCGATCATAGAATAATAGAATAGAAAGCTTATTAAATTTTACAAATTATTTGATTCCCTTTAGGTTCATGAATTTAGCCGTTTGGTACATGCCACTGGGTGTGTACCTTTTCTTCGCCAATCCTGCAGAGTGGCTTTGTTACAAGGTCAGACAAGAGGTACAGAATCCCTAAACCTTGATTGACCCGTGTCGTTCTTGTCATCACAAAAATGCACGCATCGCTGTTAGCGGTAAACCATTTCATCAACCACTTTACCTTCGCTTTGCATATATTTCAACATGCACGTTGAATCTGCAGAATTTTTGAAAATGAAAACGCGACACATACGTATCCAAACACTTGTGATTGCACCTACGCTTCAAGTCGGAATAGCATGTGTAAATTGTACTCGGAAAACTAGTTAAAAGGTAGACGAATGGGAGGTTTCCTTTCACTGTTAGTATTCCGTCGCGTAAGGGTTCATTTTGTTGTCATTGTTTCCTTCAAAATTTCAAATAAGGCACAATTTTTATTGACTGGTTAGATGCTTTGCAAGTATGCGAGAAATGAAATAGCTCATGTTTTGATATATCATCTTTTCGGAGAGAGTTCTTAAATGGAGTAAGTTGGCAATACCTACTGACGAATTGCGGACTCTTAATTTGTTTTGCACTTGTGAACTTTTCATGATTCTGAAGATGCAAGAAATGAAGTAAAACTAAATTTTCAGTGGATGGAATTGTTTGGCCCATGAATATGATAGGCAGCATATCTTTCTGCAGGGAGCAGATGACCATTTCAAGTAGCACCACGCTGTCAGCATCGAGAGTTCAGCCCCAGAAGGCCCTTTGAATAAATGCCTACGAATTTTGGCAATTTGAATGTACACTGAAACTTACACTGAATGAACTAACGAACAAGAACTCTGCATAAAGCATTGAATTTTTTTCTTATGTCATCTTAATCTTTTAATATGGCCTGCATTATTACCATGTATTAATATGTGCATTTTTTGTTCTATGTATATAGAACGAAAAAAATACAGAACATTCTAGATTCTTCGCTCTGCTTTTTATAGCATAGTTTTTTGTTGTATTTTGTTATAGATATTGCTTCATCAGCATTACTTTTTTCTTGTCACTTACCCATGTACTTTATTCCTTCTATTTTTCATCATGAGTCCCCCTACAGTCCTCGGAATATGGGGCTCTAGTCTGTAAAATGATTTTTCCATATCTCTACCGTTACTCCAACGCTAACCATAAGCAAATTCGGAAATTCTGAAACTGCTAGGAGGTTTGCTATCAGGTATTGGTTAGCCGAGGTATTACGATTGAGGCCATCACTTGTTATTATTCTTAATTCCAAGTCCCCAGTCACAAAGCCAACGACCACTACTCGCAGAGGAAGTACGCCGAATCTTCCAGACAGAAGGCGCGACGCTTATGGTTGCATTTAGGAACATGCTACTCTTTACATCCGAAAGCGTGCAGCTACGAACGACCACCTGAGGGCAAGATTATCACCGCACAGTAATACTAAAGGTTCTGAGTAGCAGCACTACATTTTATCACGAAAAAGAAGTGTCTACAAGTATCGTCCACGTTTGACCGCCCTCGCCGCGATCGCCTCGCTTTTACACCGACCCCTTGCCTGAATGACAGGCGCCGGAATGGCGGTTAAAGAGGCAAAAACTGTCTCAGTTTCCCCCGAAAGGCGAAGCATCAATTGCGATAGCAAATAAGTAGAGAGCTATACGGAGTGAGCATAGTAGTTTTATCAGCTGTATAAACTTGGACATGCAGCAGCACCAGCAACGCGCAGAACTGTTGTCGACGCCGTCGGTGTTTTATCCGCGTTCGCACCGAACGCGCGTGGCGTTGGTGACTGTTGCCGCTGCCTCTGGGGGCGGCTCGGAGGTTTTCGACGAGATCAGAATGGGATGATGATGATGATAAGTGGTTCTTGAGGGAAAGGGAAAGGTTGACGCTACATTCGTCGAGCAGCGTCGGAAATCTTACCTACCTTCTCGCCTCGCAACGTATTTATATAAATACGCATGTGGTGCCGCAGCTAAACGTCGCCTCCCCTCCCTCCCTCCCGTCCCCCCACGGCATTTCGCGCCACGGAAGAAGTCGCGTTTGCTCTATATATATATATGGTGATTGTAACGGAGGAAAGAGATGCAGCCCTTCAGGGAGCACGGCGAAGAACGCGCGTTTGCTCTCGGACGTGCTTTCGCTCCCCGTGAAAGTGCGCGTCCCTTCCCGCCCTTTCACTCGCACATACAGCGTCCGGAGCGCGGCGACAATTTTATCGCCGTTGAAGTCATACGGAACCTCAAGGCAACGGCGACGCCGACGGCAGAAATCCGCCTTGGAGTGTGCATATAATTGCTATCACAATAAAATTATCGGGTTTTACGTGCCAAAACCACCAGATGAGGCACGCCATAGTGGGGGACTTCGGTATAATTTGGACCACCTGGGGTTCATCAACGTGCACCTAAATCTAAGTACATGGATGTTTTCTGAATTTGGCCCCCATTTAAATGTGGCCGGCATGGCCGGGATTCAATCCCGCGGCCTGGTGCTCAGCAGTCCAAAACCATAACCACTGAGCAACCACAGCGGGCGTAAAGTGGCAACCGTTTTACGTAAAATAACATAAATACGGGTCCACAACTGTAGTGTAAATTGGAGTGACTGCATGCTTCACTTAATGGTTGTGCCTGCTAAGAAATATCTCGAAACTGATTCGCTCGCATGTATTTTCAGCACCATGCCAATTACCATCACCTCTGCTTGCTGGGTATACAAAATGCCAATTTCGAAGGAGCTATTGATGCGTTAGCAGTAGGTGTATCAAAGTGGAAAAAATGTGTATGTGTGTGAAGTCTGACAAGCGGATCATGTGGTATATTATATACAGGGTGTCCCAGCTATCACGCAGCACGATTTAAAAAAAGACGAACGGCGTTACGCGAAGCAGAAATAGTGCGTATTGTTTCCAGTGCAGTGGAGTAGCCGCCAGTAATTTTTTCGTTGCTGAGATGTAATTAGCTAATTGTAATAATTTATCTAACTCGAGTAGTTCCCTAACTATCAAAGTGTCAATGAGAAAATTGTAAAGCGACATGAAAAACTACCGAGACAGCTTTCTGTTGCTTAGTACGTGCCACATAAATGTGTTTTTCCTAGTGTGAAAGGAGCCCACGAATACACGCATAATTGCCGCGCGACTGGTGGCTCGAGGCACTTTGCGTGCATTTGCAAGCTTCTTTAACGCTCGGAAAAACACTTTTATGTAGCACATACTGAGCGACAGAAACCTGTAGTGGTAGTTTTTCATGTCGCTGTACAATTTTCTCATTGACACTTTGATAATTAGGGCAGTGCTTCTCGAGTTAAATAATTATTTAAAATTAGCTAATTAAATCTCAGCCACGAAGAAATTACTGGCGGCTACTCCACTGCACTGGAAACAATACGCACTAGGTTTGCTTCGCGAAACGCCGTCCCTCTTTTTTAAATCGTGTTGCGTGATAGCTGGGACACCCTGTATATATATACATACGTACAGTGCTCCTGGCGGTGGTGGTCTGCTCCGGACCTCCGCCAGATCCACTCCCCCCCCCCCCCCCCCCCCCCCCCGTGGAAGAGGCAGGACGCACGCGGAGTCAGCTCCTGAGCAACACTTTGCAATGTGGATAACGTTGTGTATACCCTAAATCCGGGACCTCAAAACGGCGCGACGTAAAACGAAAGCCCTTCTCTCACATTTACCGCTAAATCGCCACCGAATTTTTCACTTACTTTCCCGTTCATACGTCCTGAGAGTAAAAAAATAATGGGTTACATAGCGGAGCTCCTAAGCAGGCAAAGCTCACACCAAACACTATTATAGAACTTTATAGATAACAGTTTCAATTTACTGTTAATTCACTAAATACATTTTTGCAACATCCTGCTCGGGTTGAGGACGTAAAGCAAACGTTAGGTCAACTTACGTTTTTTTTTTCAAAGCATCCCGATAAACGAGCACGAATTGGACAAGCAGTAGAGCTTTCGCCGACGAAGCTAAATTATCAACGTTCACAAACTTTAATAAAGCGACGAATTTTGAGCTACTTCGACCACTCGGGATTTTTGCACGGTCTCTCACAAACAGTGACACATCCCAGTGAACCACGTTGTCTGTTAGGATGGGCCAGTAGATATGTGCTGGTTGCTCCCTCGCTTGGTGTCCGAGCAGAGAACTTCGCCACTCAGTATGTAATATTGCATTGCACGTGCAAGATGAAATAATTTAGCTCATGACAGGGCTAAGTGGTGATCCTTGGGAGAAGCATTCGTTTTGCAGTGGACATAAAAATGTGTTGCCGATGATGGGTAGGATCTCATGTGGGTATGCGACCAGTCTTGGGCAATCCCAAAGAATCAATGGGCCACGATGACACAAGGGGCTAGCCTTAAATATATTACAGCGAAAGCAACCCATCCACCGCAGACCGAACGGCTTTGCAACGAACTTGGAGCCAGGATACTATAGATAGTTGGGATTGCTACGTAATTTCAACTGGGGAGCAGTTATTACAAGAAGATATACTGTGTCCTGGTATGATTCTGCATTGTGGTTTGAAGCGAGATTCCCAGTGAGTGCGACGGGAAACAGCCCATAAGGTGACTGGGAAAGTCAGCTATCGCTGACTTTCCCAGTCACCTTCTGTGGTTTCTGCCACAACCTTCTGCACATAGCTTTTTCTGTGTCTTTCTTGACTCTGCGAGAGGAGGCTCTAGGGGCTGGGTGGTTGCGGGTAACGAGTACCATTACGAGTGCCATTATGCAGTGAGAGGGACAGGATCACCCCACAATGCTGGTTTTTCCATCGCGGCTGCCTATTAGGACCGTAGTATCAAGGATATGAGAAAACTCACAGTCGTGTTCACATTAGAGATGGGCTTTTCAGGAACGTTCCCGATCTTGTGAGCAGCTCTTTTGAAAGATCGAGTAAGCTGTGGTTCAGTAAAAATGAGCGGCGGTTCATTTGGAGAAAGGGAGTCTGTTCTCTCGCGTTCAGAGAGCCGTGCCGATGCGTTCCGTCAGAGCCGTGTCTTCTGCTGGGTGCGACTTCCGCGCCCTCTATTAGCGGTACGAGAAAGCAACTGCCCTCCCGCCCTTCCTCGCAAGAGTCGCCTTCACCCCCTCGCCTACGGCTGAAGAATGAAAGAACCGCCGTTCACTTACTGAACTACGGCTCCCTCGCTCTTCAACAGACCGGCTCAAAAGATCTGGCGCGCTCCTGAGCGCTCAGGAGCACGCCGCTCTTTTCTCCACGGCTCCATCGCCCTCTTCAAAAGAGGGTTTGCTCCTGAGCGCGCCGCTCTTTTCACTACGGCCCCCTCGCTCTCCAAAAGAACCGGCTCGCTCCTGAGCGCTCAGGAGTGAGCCGCTCTTTCCAAGAGAAAGGGAGCCGTTGTTCAGTAAGTGAGCGACGGTTCTTTCGGAGAGAGGAAGGTGGCTGGGCTCTCTCTCGCTCAGTGAGCGTGAGGAACTGTTCCTAGAGAGCGCTCAGGAACGAGCCAGATCTTTTGAGCCGCTCTTTGGAAGAAGGATTGAGCCGTGGTTCGCTAAGTGAGCGGCGGTGCTTTCGGAGTGAGGAAGCCGGTTCTCTCTCTTGAATGAGCCGTGCCGAACCGTTCCGTCAGAGCTGGGTCTTCTGCTGGCTTTCGAGGTTTCGATTTCTGACCAACGAATGGTGGCCGGTGTGGGCAGACTCGCGCTACTGGTACTCGCTCGCAGTGTCTGGTGTGCGCAGCAGTCCCTTTGTTTTTTTTCTGCGTCCTATGGTGTGGCACCCGATGTCACCGAGGGGAGAAGTAAAGAAGTATTAATTGGCAAAGGATGGTACCGTTCGTTGCCTGCTGCTGTTTGAACGGTGTCTCACGGCTCTCACCGATCGCACATCGTGCGCTGGTCCAATAACACTTCGAAGATGGTCTTCCGTGTCTTTAAAGACAACAGGGGAACGTACAGTTTACGTCCTGGTCTTCATTTGTGCTAATTAGTGTAGTCATGAAAATGTCGCCCATGACATCCACTTCAGTGCATTTTCTGAGCGTGTATCATTAGCACGTCATTAAAACGAGGCCAATGATTTGTTCTGTTGTAATAGAACTCCATTTCTTTTTTTTTCTTGTCCTGCGTATGATGGCATGATCGTCAGTATCGCGCGTGCACTCAAGAGAAAAAAAACCGCGAAAGTTACATGCGGCAGGTTTGTGGAGCTTTCGTATGATTTTTGTATTGTACTTCAAGAAATGATTTCTTCATTCATTTTGCATGGCGTTACAGCTTACTCATATTATAGTGAACGTACGTATGTGAATAAATGAATAAAGTTGATACATAAATAATGTACAATCATTTTGTGTTCTTATTTTGACAAAAGTTGATTTTAAACTACCACAAAAACAGACAATCTTCTGTAATCAGGATGAAGTTATATTTTTTTTCCGAAAAAGTACCTCGCATTCTGCCTGTCACAGTATCGTAAGCATTTTATCCCCAATATCAGAAAAGAAAGTTTCATTACGACTAAAAATACACACTTTTAATATATGTTAAAATATCCTCTAAACATGGCGAAAATACCAATAACACGGCTATTAAATTATGCATATATCGTTTTTTAACGCCAAATAACTATAGAATATGCATAACACAGGTTAAACGTTGAGGTGAACCCGTGAGCCGTTCAAATGAACCGGTTCATTTCAGTGAGCTGAGCCGTTCCGAGCCGCTCACTGAAGTGAGCAGTTTTGCCCATCTCTAGTTCACATTGCACACAAAAGCACTGCCATAAATATCTTAAACAGGAACCTGTGTACTTCAGTGTTTCTGTGTTCCGTGGTCGGTGCGTGCACTATACTCCGTTTCATACATCAGGTGCAATGCTGCGGAAGCTACGCAAGATATACGCTCACCAGAATTTATCACTCCACGCGTTCCGTCTATGCTTCGCTGTGCGCCAGCGGCGTTTGCTCGTGCGAGCAGGCACGTGAGACTGCCGCGTCGTGCTACAAATGAAAGCCCTTATTTTAAGGAAGGGGACAGCTCTAGGCCGCTGTTGGGGATTAGGTGGGAAAGGAATGTGGGTTCCCGGATTGTTGGCTAAGGCGCATCATCATCTCAGTCTTTGATCTTCCGCTTTATGCAGACTCAGCTGCATGTTCAGTTCCGCCGCTCTCGCATGGGCTGGTCGACCCTTTGTGCACTCGAAACAAGCCACTTTGTCTGCCATATGTCGCAATGGCTTTCTGTGTTTCAGGGTTAGTTTGTGTTCCAATTCCTAGTGTTCTAATGTCTCCGTGCAGTAAATGTTGAATGTAAAAAACAACCAAAAGTAAATTGATCTAAAACAATGTGTTAGCAGCCGTACGAGTACATTGTTTGTCTGTTTATAATGGTAAATGATTTTTTTATTTTCACATATTGACATTTTCACAAAAAATCCATCAAAAACACTGAACTATTTCTAAGTGCGAACGCAGCCACTGCAAAAAATATCTCTAGCCTCTGCAGCGTTGCACCTGGTGTATCAAATCGATTATAGGAACGATGAACTGGCAACCCTTAAAATAGCCCATACTGGCCGACTTTATGTGACGACAATAGGGCACGAACTCTGCTTCAGTGGCGCGCGCGACAACCCTGCATGCCTCCGTCAGGAGGCGCTGTTAGCAGTTGCGCAGTAGCTTTTACAGCGAAGATGTATTGACTAGGATTCCGGGAATTCGTCTCCGTCGACAGAAAACTCAACCAGCCACAGCGTAAGGCGCGCCCCGCGTTCGCCGCTAGGATCCTTGGAGCACAATCAGCGCTCGCCTCCGGCCATCCGTGGCAGCCGCGGCGCCGACCATACGGGGGAAAACAAACAAAAAGAGCCAGAAAGCTCGCCTTCGTGCACAATGTTCGCCGCTAGCATCTCTCGGTAAAAATTGCGGTTACATAAGCTACAGTTGCCGGGAAGCGGCAACAGTAGCACACGAAGCAGAGAGTTACGTCACTGCACTGTCATATGTAAAAGATGTACCCGCCTGAAAAGTGAGTTAATTTGTGTTCTGACAGCCCTATCGGATGGTCACGCATAGTTAGGACCCCGGAAGAGCACACTCTATTTATTTTACACCCTTATGGGTGTTGTCTTGTCCCATGAGTAACACGAGAACAAGGTGAGAGCAGGAGACGTGTTGCTCATCGTCTTGAATTTCCATGTCCCGCATTCGCCGTGTTTTCCCTGGAACCCTACCGTTAAGGTATTAATAAAATTTATAGCGTTGGACAACGAGCTCTACCTAGATGTGCGATGACAAAAATGTGGTTGGAAACTGTGTAATAATTCTCACAACCTTGGCCACAAAGAAATATCCAGCAGGACAAATTGACAGCGAAAGCTTTCAATGTTTATTTAACTGACTTTTCCTGTCCTCTGTCCCAGCTATCATAATTCTGTATTGCCAGAAAAAGTCTGCAAGAAGGATACCTTCATTGGTCACCACCAACGATTTCGTCTTACTGTTTAAACATGAGGGTGTTAGCCATGGGACAATCGAAGACACTTTATAAACCCATAACCTTGTAGAAATGTTTAGATTTTAGGATTAACACGATGAGCCGGGACGGGAACAGCAACGTCAATATGGACAACGGCTTTGTGCTCAGCCTCTGCGGGACCCACTTCAAGGCTACGTCATATTGTTCTATCGCATCAGGTGATGCCACAGCATCGCTGGCCAACCACCAGCGCTGCGTGGATTGGAGCGAACTTTCTGTCCACGAGAATAAGGTGAGAGCAAGGTGA
The DNA here is from genome assembly GCF_013339745.2 of Dermacentor silvarum. Lineage (NCBI taxonomy): Eukaryota > Metazoa > Arthropoda > Arachnida > Ixodida > Ixodidae > Dermacentor > Dermacentor silvarum. The sequence continues at coordinate 70,604,831 of NC_051155.1, forward strand.
GAGGTGAATTGAGTTCTTGAATCTTGTTCAATGAACTAATTATCATACGCTTGTTGGCCTAAATATATTGTTGTCTGCTCATCGATGCTCTCAAAAAGTATTATTATTCATGGATATTACAGATTTATATGCAGTACATGCACAAAGCTATTTGTGACTGCTTTCTATATTCCTATGGCACCCAGCGCCACACCATCGGCTGTAACATACATTGACTACGAAATCCCATTATACTACCGTAATATCCCGTGTCATCGCCCATCGCCCATTTAGGCAAAAAACGATTATGTCAAAAGCACCGAGTCACCGCCCACCGTTAGAGAAAGTAAACCGCGGGCCTCGCAATTTGCCAAAAATACCCTCCTGTTCGCCACGACCGGAAAAAGAAAGCACCGCATATCCAGGAAGTGAATGATGAGTGAGCGAAGCACCGGGGGATCATTCGGGTAACCATGAATCCGTATATATATATATATATATATATATATATATATACTGTACATGTGTACAGTATATACAGCGCTTATATAGCCCTTGCGCACCGCACGCCCCTAGCGGTCTCCATGCAAGCCAGAGCTACGAACAACGGACAACGAAGGAAAAGGGTCGGCCCTAAGGTGTTTCGCCCCACAACATATTTAACTCGGATGCCTTTCTCCCAAGACTTTTGCCCGACTGCTCATACATATATATATATATATATATATATATATATTCATTTCTAATTTTCGGTCGACGTTTTTCTTTCTGCTTTTGTTTTCGTACTGCGTTCACTTATGGGCAAAGGCTGATCGCAGTCACGGCTTCAAATTGTGCTCGTCTGGAGCTGCCCTCGCGCGACGCAAGCAATGGATTGCGCGGACAGTAAAGCATTGTTCTATGAGTCGTGCTAGCAAGATAACAGCCCGCGATAAAGTTCCGTGTATCTCTTGTCAAGTCGCGCTAAATCCAAACAATAAAATGCATGTTTTCTAGCTTCTAAAATTTTTGTTTGTTTGTTTGTTTCTTTACCGAGACATGGAGCACCCATTTTTTTCCTGTGAACTTCAGGTGGTGGTGGGGGGGGGGGGGGATTATTCGTGATATTACTGCACTAATTTTATGCGAAAGCGTCAACTGGCTCATTGAGAAAAAACGTCTGCGTCTGTCATCTGTAGGAGCGAAACGGAACCTCATTTCCCATTGGCTGTGACGCCGCGTCACGAGCTCGCCTCGACGGTGCAGAGCGGGTGAAAGAGTACCCCTGCTGCTCCATAAGCGCGCCAGGTGGTGCGTGAGGTGAGAGGGCATCGCCGCGACGCCACGTCACCCTCGATCTCGGAAGCCTATGTTATACGCGCTTTCCTTGTCCGAGCAAGCTCTCACCAGAGATCTAACTGCGCCTTGGTCAGGCCAAATCAAAACGCTCCAAGCCTCTCAACTCGCTCGCTTGCCGGCGAGTCGTTCATAACGCGAAGGACCGCTCAGCGGCGTTCAAATAGACATTCATGATTTCGCATTGCTTAGGTGTCCTACGATTATAATAAATGTCAAGCATTTCTTGGCGAACATTTGCCACTTTGAGAGTATCTATCTATCTATCTATCTATCTATCTATCTATCTGTCTATCTATCTAGCCGCCTACGTCTCGGTGATCTCATGGTCGTTTCGTTAACATGGTGTGCAGCAAAATTGGCATAGTATGTCAAGATTATGACGAACATAAATGGTCAGTCATGACATGAATGTCAGGAAATGCGTATCATGTAGGTCATGAAGCAGCCGCCTACGTCTTGGTGCTCTCATGGTCGTTTAGTTAACTTGGTAGGCTCCCCGCACGCTGCTTCACATAACCTCAATTCCCACAGAGCGTGGGATCTACCGGCTTTTTTACGTTCACTAAATACGTGCGTGCTTGTGCCTGTGGGTTTCATTGCGCATATTTGTCTGCAAGGAAGACGTACCCGTAAAGTAAGCGGCAGGCTGAGACCACACGCCGCCGTGCAGGTGGTGAACGCCCACATCATGGTTCTCTCACGCAGTGCCGGGTGCAAATCCGCCAGGCTTCCCACAAAGCCGCCGAACGCGCAGAGCTGCACAGTGCCGTTGCGCGCAGCAATGAGATATAAGGACACCGAGAAGGTAGAGCACTCACCAATGAATACATAGTAGTTACTTATAAGATTGCCTCACACGTTGGCATAATGGTGAAGACAGTACGCATCAGAATGACTCGTTTTTGGCCTACATTCTTGCTGAGTGAAATCATTGACGCCAAAAGTACGCCCATGAGACCGTAAAAGCGGCAGAACCCAATGGCGACGTCGGTTTTCTTATTTTTTGTATTTGTTTTCGTGTGCGTTTCTTTGGCGACATTTATATCTCACTCCGTAGGAATATATGGAAAATGCATTTATACTTTCACTAAGCTATATGAACCGAGAGCGAATTGTAGTATCTCCCCAAGGTTTGCAGCAACTGACATCTTTCAGCCTTTCTGAGGAGCTAACTGCTCAGTGATGCGAAGAAAGTGCATTGGGTGTTGTGAATTCCCATAAAAAGGTTCTGAAAGGAACTTTTCAACCTTGGTGATTAATTTAATCTAGTTTTTGAGCTCTAGAATTACCCTATAACATAAAAATTTACGATCGAAGAGACCGCAATTTTCGATGAACATAAAGGTGGCATACTGGCCAAGAGAGTAGGCGTATAGTAATTCCAAAGCCAATCCAACATGGTTAGGGAGCTACTGAAGTCGAAGAAAAACAGCGATTTTTCTAGGCACGCACTCACGCTTTGTGAAATTAAGCTGCCCGTAATCTCCGATACGTGAATATAACAATGGAGCCATACCATAAGTTAGGCGCACGTTTCTCTGAAATTTGTTGCAGAACTGTGGCCCAAGGTAAGAAAGCCTAGTCATGATAACCACTCCATGCTGTGCTGATGGCCTCCTTTCCTAGAACTCACCTCTGGGCCGAGAGCGCTTGTAGAGATCAGCACGTAGAAAGCCAGTGCCCAATACCTCATGCAGGGTAGCGTTTCTATGGTCTCTGGAAACGTCACGAACAAGTACTCCAGTCCTCGTGGAGCTATTTGAGAAAATGGTTGCTCAGATTCAGTGGGCACATCCTTACTCAGAATATTCCTATATATCGTCAAGCCTTAGGTGGCGTGATGCAGTTGTTTGTACTGTATTACTCTGGCACGTGTGATTTCTATAGGTTAATGTTACTGCTTGATTTACACGGTTTCTCGCTTTTACACTTGTAGATATGAGTCCCTGTCGATATACACTTCTCAGGTTTTTCAAATAAACATCTAACTCACACTCGGGCTTCTTTTTATGAGCATGCATCTATAATGAACAATTTGTAACTTTTGTGCAAAGAAGTTATGCGCACGAGAGTATGCAAGAATTATGTTCAACAAATTGAAAACAAAGCTTCCGGTTGTTTCGTCTGTTCCTTTGACGCTGTTGCTCGAACGAATTTAGACCGAATAACCTGAATTGGTGGCCTGGTGCTTGAAGGGACCGCCAGATAAAATACATTCTTTGTGTCGAATGGTAAGTTGCGACCTATTGTTCAGAAAGCCAGGGGCCAACTTTATGGTACAACTGCCAGATTTTATAGCAGCTTAGACACGAATATGATGGCTAGACACGCATTGCGGCCGACGAACGTACAGCTACGTGAGGGTTTTTCTCACAGATGGTACAGCCACAATAGGGCTGGGAAATGTGAGGTCACAGCGAGTAGACACCTAACAGAGGAACGCCACAAGGAGCAGTGCTGTCACCAACACTTTTCAACGTAACCATGATGAAACTCCCAGCCCAACTCGAGAAAATACCGGGGATCAGGCATGCCTTGTATGCAGACAATATCACGATATGGACAGTCGGAGGGTCCATAGGAGAACAACAAGAGGCCTTACAGGAGGCAGTAGACGTCATAGCATGATACGAAGATGCATGCAGACTGCAATGCGCGCCAGATAAGTCGGAGTTTCTCAAAATCGAGAAGCGCTCACGAGGAGGATCAACAGCCCCGGCACCCACCATCCACCTGCGAATAGATTCTAGAGAAATCACCAAGGTGAACAGACTTCGTATCCTCGGCTTACACTTACAAAAACACGGGGGCTGAGCTACGCCATACAGAAGCTACAACACACGACCACGCAGATCTTCCGCATGATGCAACGAATTGCCAGCAGGAAGAGTGGATTCAAGAAACAGGACCTGATTCGACTAGTGGAGGCTCTGATTGTGAGCCGCATTGCGTACTCGGCACCATGTTTGAATTTCAGAAACGCTGAAGTGGAGGTACTCGACTGGCTGATACGCAACGCATATAAACAAGCGCTCGTACTCCCACCCGGAACGGTAACTTTTCACATTGAGCAGACAGGGATGCAGAACAGCGCATGGGAAATGATAGAGGCCCACGTGGTAATCCAGAAGGAAAGGCTACTACGCACAATAGCTGGACGCCGCATATTTCGACGTCTTGGATATTCCGTACGGAAGACCAGCGCACTGAGAAAAATCTCATCACGAATACAAGAAACTATGCACGTCTCACTAAGTCCCAGGAACATGCACCCAAACTTCCACATGGGACGGCGACAAGCCCGAGCACAGGCGCTCGCTAGAAAGTATGAAAACCACCCCAATGGCATGAACGTAGACGCGGCCTGCACCGCAAGAAGCACCGCATTCGTCACCAGTGCTTAGTTTTTCCCCCAGGGCAAAAAGGAAATCAGAAAGAAATAAGGGGGGAGCCCGCACCACCGGAAGGTATAACGGGTATTAAAACCAATAATAAAATAAAATAAGATGGGTCATCAGGGCTGGCAACCCAAAAAACGAATTGCGAGAAAAAAACAATCAAAGAGAGAGAAAGAAACAGAGTTTCGGAGGCAAAGTCAGCGAGCTGAAGCGGGATCAAGGAAAATCAATAAGTCAGGTAGTGCTAGTGTAACAGTAAATACACCTGGTAATGAGCTCCAGAAGGAAGGCTAAGGAAATTGTGTGGCGTCGGTTTCCGGAGGCAGAGAAACTAGAGATAGCGTTAGCCATCAAGACGACATCGCACTGGGAGTGCGTCATAGTTCTGACGGACACTCAGAAGGCATGCAGAAATTTTTCCAGTGCCACAATTTCCAGCATCGCATTCTGAATGGAGCGCACCAGCTTCCACCATACATACAAATTGTGTGGACTCCGAGTCATGATTCCTTACGCGGAAATCAGCGGACACACGCCTACGCCCGAGAGCATGCACACCGGGAGCCGCGAGATGACCGCGCCGAGCACTTTCATCGCGAGCCCGTACCATTACCCTACACGCACATCCTACAACACTATCGCCTTTCACGAAGAACACAGCCGGTGTCTCAAAATGCTCTGAGGCGAGGGGAACCTGTAATATGGCGAAAACTATAAACAAACAGATATCCACAATTCAGTCTCTACCACGCCATACATCCTGCGCTATAATCCTAAAAATGCCCACACTGCCATCAATGCGCAACGCTTTACCACATGGTATGGGCTTGCGCAAACACACCACAGCTCACACCCATAACACACCCCACCACATGACAATGGGAGGCCGCGCTATCCAGCTCCGACTCGACAGACCAGCTCAACCTGGTCAACCGAGCGATAAGGGCAGCAAGGCCGCTAGACTCCAGGACTGAGGGGACCACCCACTGCCAGAGCGGAGGAGCTACCTACGCTTGTGTGCTCTTTTGCATAAAGTTTATTCTCTCTCTCTCTTATCGCGCAGCGGGAGAATTCGCCAAAGTCACGAGTAACCACGAGAAAATACGTTGTAAATGCTTTGGGCACACTTTTGCAGCATTGCGGTCGCCGCTACAAAAATATTTTATGTCCGTAGAAGAAGCCCGCAAAGCATTTCTCTTTTGGTAAATATTACTAAGGCAGCATGCATATCTCTAAGGTTGTCTTATTGTGAACGCATTCGCAAGCAGAAGTCAGTGCTTGGTTGAACGCTCCATTTGACGATGTTATCCATTGTTTCGCCCCCTGAATGCGCTTTTGAAGTTTCGTAGATACGGTCAGCACCAACAAAGCTTAAACCCCCCAAAAATTGCTGAAACAGAGGCAGATAACTGGAACAATGGGCACTATAACGTAACACATGTACCCATTTGAATTTAGCTGTATTTCACCACCTACATGATTGACTTCAGCGCACTTGAGCTTCTTTTCACCACTACGAACGATGTAGTTATATACAAAGAATTTCAGAGCAGGAAGTGAGCATTGTGTTGGTATTTTCATTTTTAAAGGATTCCTAGTTAAACCTTCGCTCTGAAATCAATTACGAAAGTTCTTAGCTACTCAGCAATATTAAGCTTCAATTAATTTTTGGATAGCGACATGGCGGATTTTTTTCTAAAAGTCTGCATAGACGAACTGTTCAATTTAAACATTAAGATAAATATGTGCATAACAAATACATCCCTTCAAATAAAAGTCATCGCACCCATTCGAAAGATTGGCTTAGTGAAACCTTGCACTGCACTGCTCGAGGTGGTTTTGTCGCCAATAAGGCTCAAGTAGTGCCTCGTTAATATGAACACCTTGTTTCCCTAATAATACTGTGCCTTAGGCAAGTCGTAGACAATAACAAATCTTCGTTGACAAAGAACATTTATTGATTAAAAATGCTGTACATAAAGTTGTGCCTGCGCATAGCACTGTGCAAGAAAATTTAGGCTTGAGCAATTTTTGGGAACTTCGAATGCGTTATTCTGTTTGAGACGATCTTAAATAACATCGCACTGCAAGTTAAAGTGGATATAGCACGCCGTGACGGGAGTGATGACCGAAATTGTGTTCACGAAATATCCAATTGCAAAGCGTTCACTGAAAATAAGTGTATCCAACAGAAAAATATGCAACAGGTAGAACTACAGCCAGTTCAGAGAGCTCATCTGCCAAAATAACGCACCCGAATTGGCGACGTCAGTGATGTCTTCGTCCAACACGTCGGCCAAGTGTCCATACAAGGCGAACACGAAGAAGGCCGCGAAAAGGCCATAAACCGCGTCGGCCATGCATATCTTCACGGCAGTTCTGGCAGAGATATAAAAAAGCACGTGGCCGCACGTGTTACAAGGGAGCCTGCTGTAGTTCACGATGGGCGTAGATGTATATTTCTGCGTTAGCAGGTAAACTGGGACTAGTTGGGGAACGTTCATTTTCGGCAATGCAGCGTTAAAGCATACAAGGATTTTAAGTGGGCAGCACACACATTGCTGCTAGTGCACATTCTACCTTAGTGACGCAGGGCAATTGGGATGGTTCTATATTTAGAAAAAAATTCAGCCATTTCGACGCTTGTGAAATCTGATGAAACAGCGGAGTTCTGCAAGCCTGGGTGTATAGCGTAGTCGGTGTGCCGCTCGCCTTCGGGCCGTGAGTACACGGGTTCAAATGCCGCCTCGCCAAGAAAGTTTATATTTTTCTCTTTCTTTCTTTTTTCTTTCTCTAATTTTCTCTTTCTCTCGCCCATAGCAAGTTGTGTAATTATCGTCGGTACAATGCAACCATATGGTTCCCATAAATGCATGTTGTGCAAGTGCGGTTGTATTGCACAGTGGCTATGACGCTCGTCTCTGGACCGTGGGTACCCGGGTTCCAATCCCGCCTCGGTAAGAAAGTTAATTTTATTTCATTTATTTCTTTATTTCTCTCCCTCTCTGTCTGCCTTTCTTTCTCTCTCTGCATCTCCTCTCCTCATATGCTATGCTTTCATTCTCTCCGAGCTCGGCGATGCTGCACACGACGAGACCAACCGAGCGAGGCCTTAACAGCTCCATCAATACTTATTTTTTGGCCGAGTTGGTACATCTTGAAACTTTGGGTAACAGCGCAAACAGACGCCCACAAGAAGGGAGACATGTACACACAAGCACTTTGTTTTGTATGAAAACTTAACAGCTCAGCTGTAATAATATTACTTATTCAACACCAACACCACGTGCACGGATCAAGGCCTAAATATAAGGGAATTGTCTTAAAAAGAAATGTTCGCCTTTCCCGTTGGCACTGGACGAAAGCATGAAGATGTACAGAAAGCGCTACTTCCCTGGCTATTGCCCCGTTACGTTTCGTGTGAAGAGTAATGCCCGCACTTCCATTCGATCCCTAGGAGCCTGGCTCCAGCTTATACATGTTCCAGGGTTTTTGTGTGGGCGCTGTTCACATTAGTAGTTTGCTATGGCCCGATGGGTATTGTGAAGTTATTAGTTGTGCGAATTGGTAACGCCAGCTATAGAAACGCTTCAATTTCAGCGTTTAAACCTTGGTAGGCGTAGTCAAAGTGGCCCCTAAGTGTGTAGATGCGTGACGATTAAGATCAGAATTTCGGCTAACTTCGGGGGGTAATTGAAATGCGCCTTATCTGTTTCCACCTATAACTGTCGAGTTCGGTATCGTTTATTGCCTGGTATCATAATCATGCGCTCGTATCATAATTTGCGCTCGTCCGTAAAGCGAACGTCACCTGTCTGATATTGATGAATTTTTAATTTTGTTTGGGACTGATGGGCGCACGCGCACATGTCACTCGTTGCCGTGTCAGGCTGACAGCGGAAGCCTGCTGTACATTGCAAAGCAATGATGAACACAGACAAAAAACTGCCACTTGAAACAGAGCACTGATGTTGTCGCCTTCCTAGTCCCGTCATATAAGATTATGTAGACGTGCAACCGAACTGACAATGTGGGTGTGAATGGGAAATTAAAATTTATACATCGCAAGATCGATGACTTCAACGTCATCATCCTAATTATCATCAGCTTATTTATGTGTCCTGCAGCATCCAGAGAAGGCATTCATTAAAATTGAAAAATAAATTAAATGATAGCACAAATATTGGCAGATGCGAAGTCACCTGCAGAAGTCAGTTTCTTCTAGCCTGGTACATTTGATTTGACGCCGTTTGAGCGAATTCAATTAGCGTCTGCTATATCAACTCCTTCATCACACTCCGGCAGCATTTGTTATTTATTTACACGGTACCGCAGGTCTCGCTGGCGTGGACAGGAGGTGAAATAAAAAGAAAGTCAATATACAGGAATTCAAGGACACGTGAGAAAGAGAAACCGAACTATAATATTGCATGCACATGATGCCATAACACTATACGGAAAGGAATTAGTTCAATAGCTTCAGTTTATGTAAGTAAATAATTCGGGGAGTGAATGAATGGTTTCAAATTTCGTGCGGTATGGAGTACTAATGTACATGGTTATGCCTCGTGATTCGCATTTGCAATGGTTTCAGTCAGGTGAAAGGAATCATCCCTTATATATTACTCATCCTACAGTTTTTACAGCGTGAGCTGTTATGGGCTCATTCCAATAGCCGTTTCGCTTCGCGATGGTGTCCGCCGCCGCCGCTGGTGACAGTAACCGCTATCGCCAGAAATGCGAAAAAAAGTACTCGGTCCCCGCCGGGATGGAACCCAGGCACGCTGCGCGGGAGTCGGATACTTTACCACTGAGCGACGCAGGCGCTTGCTAACTGGCAACGGAAAACGCCCTATAAACGCGCCCTAGGCAGGCGCCAGGCGTAGACGACGAGATACGATTCAGACGAGGCGCGCAATCAACGCGGTGATCCCGAGCCTCCGCCAGTATGGTGGCGCCATCTTGTTAAGACGCTTGCAAACGTAGCGTGTCCGACATGCAAGTTGCATACAGCAGTAGCATGCTGCATGTAAGTGGACCTCGTTAACTCAAGCAGGTTAGCTGACTATTTGTCGTCAGCCCATTTTGAAGATTCCAATAAACGATCATCATCATCAACAACAACAACAACGTACCGTCCACGGGTCAAGGGATGTGAGATGTGCGCCACGTATTCTGGATACCTCTTCGGTGCACGCTTATGGCGTCTCCTCACAAGGTACGAACCGCTGCTGAATAAGCGAATCGTAGAGCTACGTGCGAGGCTACAACCAGTCATCATCGGGCTCAGCAGACTGCTGTGCAGAGAGCGTTACAAGCCGCAGCTCGCCGTCGACGCTGGGCGGACAGTTCAGACCGTTCTCGTCCAAACGAGGCCAAGAGACGTTGCTGCGAAGACACTGCTGTGCGTGGTGCCGAAAGTGGAGCTACTCGTGAGCCGCTCCACCATCTTACGTTGCGACTGTGCTGCGTATGTCACTTAGGCCTGTGACTTTTTGTATGAAGAGAAGCTTGAGTCGCTGAACCTAACGTCACTTTTGTAAAGCTTGAATTACATGCCCTGTCATGATAGCTTTAGGCGAATCAGGGCTTCTGCACACCATACACAAGTTTATGATAACATTAAACAGACGCTCTTCTCCACTCCCAATCTACAAAGTCGGGAATAAGTGGTTTAAGCACATGACTTTGTATGAACTGTTTATGACACTTAGGGAAGCTTCATAACTCACACCGGAACAATTCATAACATGCTTGATCAATTACAATGAAAGTGCAGCACCTGCATATATGATATAACTCGTGTTTTCATACGAACACTACACGTATTTACATGCTTACGTCTTATTACGAGGCAAGAGAAGATCATATATTTCTTTGTTTTTTGGGGCTTCTGCAAAAGTACTCCTATCTTACTCCGGCTATGACATGTAGAGACATAAATTGACAAGAAAATAATTCTTTCCTACCACATCTTTATCAAATCAAACTAGTGGTCACGCCTTCAACTTAAGAAGTCATAATGAAAGCAAACTAGGAATCTTTAGTATTATTTTTATAATGATAAGAAATCCCAAGTGCCGGTGTTATGCCTCTGAAGAGACCGACCGCAGCGAGGACTCCGGTACCGAGCCCACAGTGAATGCATTCCGCCAAAAAGGTGCGCGTGATATGCTGGGCTCTCCTCACCCGAGAATTGGCCAATCAAACTTGTTGTAACTGGCGAAGAAGGTCTGCACGCCCACGGCCAGGCCGACACTGTAGAACATTTGCCGAGATGCCGATATCCACGTCTGCCACGTGCGACAAGAAGAGATTGGTATGAAATAAAATAAAGCCTAAGAAAACGGGCATTGGTGACAAGCAAATCTGCAATGCGTAATCCAGTGTTATTTGTTTTGTGTAGAGCATTGATGGAGATGTAGCGGTAGCTTTTTGTGGCCTGAAACGTTTCTGAGTCATATGTAGGGGCATTTGTGCTTAAAGATTGTTGATATCTCTAGTAAGTGAAGTCGCGCGTCCATGCGTTAATCAAGAACAACAGAAGTTGGCAGGTTGCTTTCAACAATACAAACAAAGGCTTTATATGCATAAGCTAGCATCTTTCATTGCAGTTTAAAGCGAAATAAATCTTAGCAGCCAAGAAGGAATATATTTCTCCTGAAAATCTCAGACCCGTTCTTTGTTAAACTATATTGCGGAGATATGCAGGAAAGAGCCAGTGATATTAAGGAACGGGTACCCAATAATCAATCTGAATTGGAACTTTGCTTGAAAAGGCAGAACTATTGGAGATTTGAGTCACCGGGAATACCACTCAAAATAGAAAGTTAGTGTTGATTGGTCACTCTACTAGCTTGATAACGCATCTATGACAAGCGTGCAAATACTAGATTTATTTTGTGATTTTTAGAACGCTTCCTAAGTTTGGCTGATATTCGCTCGCGAGAAGAATGTTCTGAAGATGCACGCGGGGCTACTATTATCAAAAGATACCTGCATCTGGCAAGTATTCCCCCCCTCAAGAAGTCAGCGTAGTTGCTGCTGATACTTCAGCCGTTGTGCGGTTTGTGGAGCCAGAGCCATTTACATGATTAGAAGCAAAGAATTGCCTGTGTCGCAAAGTGATCACCATAGTGAGCATAAAAGTGCAGTAATAGTTTTTTTTATTGCGATAGCAATTATATGGACACTCAAAAGCAGATTTCTGCCGTCGGCGTCGCCGTCGCCGTAGCCGTCGCCGTAGCCGTCGCCGTCGCCGTCGTCGCCGTGAGGTTCCGTATGACGTCAACTGGAGATGAAATCGTCGCCGCGCGCCGAACGCTGTATGTGCGAGTGAAAGGGCGCGAGGGGCGCGCGCTTTCACGGGGAGTGAACGCACGGCGGAGAACAAACGCGCGTTCTGCGCCGTGCTCGCTTAAGGGCTGCAGAAGTAGGCGTCTCTTTCCTCCTTTACAATCACCATATATGTAGAGCAAACGCACCTTCTTCCGACGCGCGAGAGGCCGTAGGGGAGGGAAGGGAGGCGACGTTTAGCTGCGGCACCAAGTGCCTATTTATATCAGAGGCTCTGGCAACAGTCACCAACGCCGCACGCATTTTGAGCGAACGCGGGCAAAACGCCGACGGCGTCGACAACAGTTCTGCGCGTTGCCGGTGCTGCTGCATGTCCAAGTTTATACAGCTGATAAAGCTAATATCATTACTCCGTATAGCTCTCTACAAATTTGATATCGCAATTGATGCTTCGCCTTTCAGGTGAAACTGTGACGACTTTTTGTTACAGCGAAGCTGTTAAGCTGTTAATAAAACTGTCATCACCAGGCGTGGCGGTTTCCCGCCAGTTGTGCCTAAGCACAGGTGCCAAAACGGATGATGTTATACCCCTCACCACCGCCGATGCCTCTTTCACAAGCGTCGCGATACTCGACGGCGGCACGTCCCACCAATTGTCGTGCCCCTTTGTCTAGTGATGAAGAGATAGCACTAGCGCTGTTATCAGCTTGCCCTTTGGAATCGCTATGGGATGAACGTTCTTTTAACCACATCTTCCAGAGATCCTGACGTCAGAATCCCGATGATGCCGTGCAGTGTGCCGCGGCTATGAACGCTGTGGCTCATACGCTAGTTTATGACGATGGGGCACTACTTAGGTACTTGGCCATCGCGCCGGGCGAAAACAAGACGCCGTTGTCCTTGCTGTTTGACGAATATGCCGAAGACGCTCAATATAGTAAATAATGATAATACGTAGATTCACTACAGCAATATTCACTATAGCAGACCCACCATAGTCACAGCTTTGCTGGTTTCCTGCTTCACAGTAGTGGTAGGGCTCTGAATTTTTTTCAGAATTCTAGTCGACGCTGCCATCCCGAACTATTAACAAATGAGCACAAACTAACTACCTGCGCCAGTATAAAAAAGTTTATAGGTAGAAAATAAAAACAGTTGGGCACCTCCGTATGCACACACGTTAAAAGCACTCGCACATAATAAACTCTGCTGCCAGCTATACTGACTTTTGTAAGTTATTTTTTGCCTCTCTAGAGTCATATAAGTATTATCTTGTTTACGCTTGAGCACGAGATGCTCTCGTAGTAGGGCATTGTTACTCCGATTCGGGTCAACGCTGTTCATCTTGCAGAACGGAAAACTCTGCTACTGACTACACGATCGTCGCAATGCCAAGTCTGTGGAAATTTCGTTACGTGCGATGTATACTCTTGTATTAAATAAGTACACTTAACCTTTTGTAGGACAGTGAGATACGTACGTCCCACTTTGTCATGTGCACGAGAACGCTTCTCAGCGGCAAACGGGGCGCATTTATCTCATTTGCTTTGGTGCTGCCATGGATCTCAATGTTTCAACACTTGATCTGAGAACAGCTTCAGAATTGTTACTAAGAGGGTCACAAATGTGCGACAGGTAGAATATTTTTTTTTTCATTCGTGAAACGCTTCCTATGTTTGGCACAAGATTGCTCGCAAGAACCATGATAAGTTATTCTTCTTTCTTGCATTAATATTTACCCATTTACGGCACAAGGAGTACCCATTTTTTGTATCTTGAGGCGATAGCTAGTCTGCAAAACTCGTACTTGTGAATGCACGTGCAAGAACAAGCACACACATAGAGTCACTGAGGCCATTAGTGTTCGAAGCAATGGGAGAGGAGGATGGCACAAACTTTTTGTAGCCTCAACAGTACGCTTTTTTTCTGTCGGATTTCGGTCTTTTTTATGAGGGCAGTTGTTGCATGGATTTTTTCATTGATAGACTAGAAGTTTAGTGGTACAAATCAGTACCACATTTCATAAAAGAACACTGATTGTCAGTGGGTCATATAGGCCCCAAATTTTAAAAATGCAGGCTATATAAGTGAAATGAACTGCAAAATACGCCTAAGCACTTCATTTAGTCATACCACACAAAAACATGTATCGTAAGTGGCAGAAGTTGAAGTGAAATCGATTGTAAAATAATTGTAAGCCCCTCATTTACTCACACCACGCAGAAAATTTCATGAAATTGCGGAATTACGGCTGACGTTTTCATTGCTTACGCAAGGTAGCCTAACACATATTTTACGTGCACATTTACGAAGGTCACCGGCGCCTTTATGCATGCCAAAGTATCATCAACAGCAGCAAAGGTACAATGTAACTTTTTTGTCAACCTGTTATGACTACGTATTATATCAAAGAATCAAAAATAGAGCTGTCATTCCAAGCAGAAAGGACGTCGCTAAAATATGCACTTGTTCCAATGTTGGAATTCTTTAGGTCATCCCTTTTTATCGCTTTTCTATCGACGCTTAAGGTTTCTTTTGATATTTAGTGGTCGTTACTGTTGTCATTCTACCGTAGCTACCACAGCCTTCAACGCCTTTTATTGCACTTTGAGTTCAGACATGCATCGACAAGTAAATAAACGCATTCTCAGTCCCTTCGATATCAGTCTTAAGTCAACGTCTGACATTGAGCTCATGGTACTTAAAGTGCCTGAAAAAGCGTTGCTCGACGAGAGACCCAGTGAAACTGGCAACAGGGAGAGGACGCACTGTCACAGGAAATGTGCGCTGTTTGTTTGACTGAACCCCTTACCTTTGCGGAGTAAGCCTTCGAGAAGTCCGGCCAGAGGAGCGAAAGTATACCTTGCCTGGCGCCGCTCAGTGTGCAGGAAGCAATACAGAGCAAGGCAAGCATGGAAATCCGCGTCCCCAGCATCACGATTGATGCCTGCGCACCAGCAACGTGGACAAACGCTGTATGCCCCTAGACGAACATAGCCTCATAGAACAAATGTGTCATAGCAAAAGATGCACGTTCACCCGGCACTTCTGTTGCATGTTGCGTAAGCGGGCATACCGAAATTACTGAGGAATTAGGAAAGCCTACATTCTGTCCTACATATTCCTTACACGGTCACGCAAAATGTATAGTTGATGTATTACAGCAAACCTGTTGACCTCTAGCCTCCGTATGCATCCCCCGCACGCGTTCCCAAGGGAGGAGGGCACCCTTGGCGGCTTACGTCCGTGTCGGGGACACGGTGCGTGAACAGGGATGGCGACCAGTAGGTGAGAGGGGGAAATGTGCCGACGGCACTCCAACAATGGAGACAGGTAAGGTAGGGGAGGAAAGAGTGTGGCGACGGCACCTGTGCACGTGGCCTGCGCTTCGGTGATTATAACGTCACGTGAATCAACTGCGGCTGTAGCAACAGTTGCGGCAGATTCCTGGGAGGTGCGGTGACCGCGGCTGTGCTTGTGTCGGCGTAGTTTGGTGCCATATAAGAAAGCACAGATCCCTACATTTGACAAGAAAACTGGGTGGGGTGTTGATGTTAGGAAATTTGCAAGCGCAAATTGAATCAGCTAGCGCAAGACAGGGGTATAATTGAAGATCACAGGGAGAGTCCTTAAATATAGGCTGACGATGATGATGACGATATTTGACAAAATTCGTAGCAGTTTGCTACAGAAAAGCGTGTAATGATCACCTTTTCTAAAGGTCACACAAATATTCAAGCGCATTCCCGCTTCAGTCATAATGTGACCGCAAGGGCAAGAAATCTACGTCACCTATTCGCGCGCACCATCAACATATCATTGCTGGGAAGCATCCAAAAGGTTGCCTAGGCATGGAACAAACAAGCTGTGTGAAGAACATCAAACGAAAACATAGAATAACCACTTATGGAAGAACGCTAGCCAATGGTGACTGCTAATTATTACAAGCACAATGCGCCGCATGGTGCGATTATGTTTCGAGCCGTTTGTTTCTATCCGCTTGCAATTTTCACGACCAATCCCTTTCGGAGAACCAGCATTGTCTCATTTATGTGTATAATATCGTTGCATATAAGTTTCCTTCCTTTCTTTGAGTGGGACAATTGTTTTGAAGGTTTTGTACATATACAGTGGGTATAAAGTAAATTATCTTATAACCCCCAACTGTATTGTACGATCAGATGGGAACACTGCTTGACTCCCACCTCTCACTACTTTTCTATTGTCTTCATGTTATGTGCGGCGAAGAAAAACAATGGTCGCAGCTGTACTAAATCGACATACGACGTTCTATGGTAATCTGTATGCCAGTTGTATTTCGTTTCCGTAGTAAAGTTCCTGCATACCCATATTATCTACACACCTATAGTATTTCTCTCAATTTGTCCCAACAAAAAAAATGTACAGCGCAAGTAAAATTTTTATAATACGCATTTGGCTAAGCAACAGATCAGAATTTGTGGAACAGCAGTGCTTCTGTATCCCCGTCTCTTGGCGCTGAGATTCTTGGCGACTCTTGGCGCTCACATTTCACAGTAAATTCAGTTGACATCATTATGGTGATTTTAGTTTACATCTTTCGTCAAGAAACTTCTCGAGGACACGCCAAACATCATATGGCTATCCGTTGAGGAGTATACTGTGTGGGAAAGCTTATTTTGAGGTCGCATCTTTGATTCAAAACACTTTCCAAGTACACTTGCAACATAACATGTCGTCTACGTCGTGAGCACGGGTGTACTCGTACTCTTTGGAATCGCACCTTCGTCAATGAACGCGCTCCAAGAATGATGGTGACGAATACCAGTGTCCACACTACGACCAAGGACAAGGCGATGCAGGAGTCAAGTTGATTGATGCCGCTGGTTGCGTGTATCAACCTGCGCCTGCACGAACGCGCAAGTGTGGCGGCAAAGCGTCATTCGCATGCAGCGTTACGTCATCTTTGGAAAGATTCTCTCAACAATGTGTAGTGTACAATTTACTGGCGCATAGAAGAATCTCATTTGCATGTTATTTTGCACAGCAACGTTTCTTTTAACGAAACGGGAGACATTTTTGGCACAACTGGGAAACACAAAAAAACTACGTAAATGCCCTGAGTTGTTTGTGGGCCCTGACGTCGGCGATCATATCCAAAACGCCGAGGTGGAGTCCTTAACACAATTTCAGAATACTGGCATCTTTTTAATAAGCGTGAATAGGTTATACACTGCTTTTACTGCGTATATGTACTGTGCAGGCGTTCTATGGCAGGCCCCTGAATAGGACACCGAACTTCCCTATTATCAAACAGCCAAGCACCAGGCAAGTTTGCATAGCACAGACCCGCACCACGCTAAGCCTACGCTCGGCAAGCGGGACTATAGAAAGAGATAGCAACAGTCGTGCAGAAATGTTGCCGATGTTGGTGAAGGCCCGGTATGGAAAGGGTTTTCTAAGGCAATGAGTTCAACACAAGTGCATATTAGAGCACTGCACGGGCTCGGGCTTACCCGAAAGCCGAAGCCCGGCCTGGCCCGTGGGCCGGGTCGGTCCGCGTAGGGCAGTTTTTTCACGGGCGCGGGCCGGGCTCGGGCACGGCGTTTGCTTTTTGACCCGGGCCCGGGCCGGGCTCGGGCTTTCTGGTGGTGTGCATGTAACTTGCAGCGAGTTATTCTCGGGTGTCTCAACTCCGAAAAACATGTATTTTTCGGTCTCGGGCCGGGTTCGGGCTGGTTTCGAGTCGGGCTTGGGCCGGGCTCGGGCCTAAGGTAACGGGGTGGCGGGCCGGGCCGGGCGGGTAACAGTAGATTATTTCCGGGCCCGGGCCGGGCCCGGGTCTCGCCATAAAAGATTTGATCGGGCTCGGGCGGGCAGCCCAACGTAAAAACGGGCCCGGGCCAGGCCCGGGCTTAAAAAATCGGTCCGTGCAGTGCTCTAGTGCATATCTCATTTCTATAAACATATAAATTCATATCGCGCCAGAGTAGGCCTTGTAAATACCACGCTAACTTCAACAATTTGATCAATAGTGAACGCCTTCAATAACCGCCATGAGTAGGAGGAAACATTTACGAGTATATGTACACGAAGGGACTCAGCATGTTGGACGTCACACCGCAAGTACAGGCACGTCGGGACCTTATGAATTAGAAGTTACAAAATGGTGAAAGATGATACGCGGCAGCAGATCCTCCTATGCTTTGTATGACCATTTCTCCCGTGTGCAGTTGCCCAGACAAAAAAAGTGAAGTACGACAGGCGTTGCTTGTTTGTGATCAACGAACGTTCATTACAGCTATATATTATAGCTTTATTTATATATTATGAGCATTATATTACCCCTTCATCTTCTTCATCTGTATATGCTCATCATCATGGCCAGCGTCATTCTCTTCAGCGCGCGGCCTGCATAATAAACCGTCGAGGTTGAACAGCTGTCTCGCAATATATATCTAAGGTCTTCTAATCATAAGCCGCCAATGCCAAGGAATAACTCGCTAATCGACCATTCACATGCGTACTATGCTACCCTGGTCATTCCGTCCGCATCAAGTAAAATACATTTCCAAGAAGGCCTAAGTTGTTTCGAAGCTTTCTCTTATAGACCCTTCATTAACCAGATTTTTCATATCATACTGCTGCTGGTCTAGATAATCATTTATCCCATAGTTCCGTACTCTTTATCTTCGCGTACTCTTTAACAGATTTTAATTTTCTAACACAAGCGCACAACAACTTGCAGGAATTTTTCATCAAATAGTAAATCGTAACAGTATATCGGTGGATGTATACGGCGACAGCTAGGCTTACTGAAGCTGACTCGTATGGCATTTCTCTTTTTGTAATCTGTGTCATTGTTTGTCAGAAAGGACACTCGGCAATTCAAACCGACCTTCTTCACTTTGACGGTAAAACCCTGATTGGGAATATCATCTTTCTGCTGGGATGTGTTTAGATTGACTTATGGTGCTTACTAATGATTACATATTGGTAATCTTGAGCTTCTGTTCTAGATTATTTGTCGTCGTTGATACAGTTCCGCGAAGCCGTAAACTATGAAAATGATAGGCCGGGATTCAAACGCGCTGCTTCTTTTAAAATCAGTCTGTTGCGCCTGTACAGCCGTCGATGTACAGCCGTTGGCTGCCGACGATTTATTACACTACAAGAAACAGGAACATAATAGTAGACAGTAGTCCAGGCATCGGCGCAAACACTGGCGAGGCGTTCGTTCTGTGAGGCGCGCTCGAGCCCGAGCGCCAGTGCCTTCGCACGCGCACTTCATCGTGGTCGTCTACTGGTGACATATCAGTTCTTCCTCCCTTAGACGAAGTCTCCATAGCGGTCTGGAGGCCGCCTAATCTCTGGTGGTCGGAGTTGCCGGGTGGTTCCTGCTTGTGACGTCGAGGTCGATGTTTGAGAGGAAGTGTTCGCTTGCGTCTCGAGTGAGTCCGGTACCAGCGTAACAGCAGCACTTGTTTCTTCTGGCATTGTGTCGGAGAATTCATAAGCTGTGCTCCAGTCTGTCGGCGCTTGGGTTGCTTGCCTGGTATGACTGGTCTGATGTGATTGAGGTGACGCCGAACCATTCCGAGGACGCTTTTTATAAGCCAGGATCGTGGTCCGACGCGGCGCAGTATTTCCCGTTCAATCCAATCTGGCTCCTTCAAAAACTGTCGTATAAGCACTTTCTCCCCTACTGAGAAGCGATGTGATTGCCTGAGTGTCTCCTGGCGCTCAGGAATCTGTGTCTTCTTCTCCGGCTTGAGTAGGTTGAGAGGACACAAAAGTTCTCGTCCAAACATCGCTCTCGCAGGTGTCATTCCTGTAGCCGTGTGAACCGTGGTGTGTGGCGGATACAGAAACCTCGCAAGTCGACACTGTATGGAGCACTTTGTATCCATCGGGAGTGCTCTGTTCAGTTCTGCCCGGCCGTTAGTTGCAGGGTGATACGCTGGTGATGTGGTGGCCTGTATGCCATTTGACCCGTAGAATTGCTGTACCTCGCTAGAAATAAAGGCTCTTCCCTTGTCGGAGACGACTTTTCGGGGTATGCCGAATGTAGCGAAGAGACTTCCGTATAAATCAATGACAACTGCGTATGTTGGTTGTGTCAGGTGACGTACTTCCACCCAATTTGTGTACGCGTCCACAACAACTAAGTAGGTATGCCCGTGTAGTGGCCCCGCAAAATCAATGTGCACTGTGTTCCATGGTGTCTGGTGATGGTCCCAGATGGGAATGGGAACCTTGGGTGGACTCTTCTGCGTGCTGGACATGTCCCTTAAGGAGTTGAGCTCGTAGAGCGCCACGTCTGGTGTTGAGGCTGTTGGCATAATTCCTTGTCGTGGATTCTCGATATTGTTATTCCTCTTAGTTATTGCTTCTTTCCGCTTCTTTATGCACGCTTTCTCAATGTGTCTGCGTTTCTTGCAGTAGTTGCTGGAAGTTGTCTGAAACTTTTCAAGTGTTCGGACTATGTTGCGCGTCACAACTCCACCAGCGTTGATTCTTCTTTGGGGCAGAGATATTGGAGCTACCTAGATTTTCTGTCTTGCAGATGCTTTTACTGGCTTCGTGAATGATGTGTTTAAATTCCGCCCTCACGTTTTCTTGATCTTCAACGGCGTTTTCAGCTCGCAGCGCAAACTCAAACGCGTTCTTGAACACTAAGTCCTTTTCGGCGAACAACCGTTGCTGGACCTGCCCGTTCCGGAGACCACAAATAAAACGATCCCTCAACATTACGTCAATAGGCAACATTGTCGAATTCGCAGCCATGTCTGCGCTGGTTCCAAAATTACAATCAGCTGCTAGTTTCTTGAGCACTGTCGCGTAATCACTGACCGTTTCGCCGTGCAGTTGGTCACGTCGTTGAAAGCGTGCCCTGCTGTAGACTTCAGAAAGTCGTGGATCAAAATGAGCCGTGAGCATCACGATGATGTCCTCGTAGCTCACTTGGCTGGGCTGCTTGGGTTGAACGAGAGCGCACACAACGTCTCAAGTCTGTTCGCAGCACAACGTGAGCAGATGAGCACGTTTCTTGGAAGCGTCCGAAATGTCGTTAGCTTCGAAAAAGAACTGAAGCCTCCCATATCAGGATCTCCATCAGCCGGAACTGCCACTGAATTCGGGTAGCCGACCAAGGTCCGGCGTCGCCATGTTGTTCCTTCGGTGAACTGCCGGTGAGTCCAGAGTCTTCCTCGTCGCCAATTGTTGCGTCTGTACAGCCGTAGTTGGCTGCCGACGATTTATTACACTACAGGAAACAGGAACATAATAGTAGAATGTAGTCCAGGCGTCGGAGCAAACACTGGCGAGGCGTTCGTTCTGTGAGGCGCGCCCGAGCGCCAGTGCCTGCGCACGTGCACTTCATCGTTGTCATCTCCTGGCGACATATCAGAAGCCAAATTTGTTGTCTCTCTATTAACAAGTTGTGCGTTCAAACGACGAATATGGTTCATCTGTTTAAATTACAGAAGCACTCATATTTACAGCCAAAAGTTATCAGCAAATATATGAAGAAAGAAACTTGGAGGATCATTAAGCTTCGCCTTTTAGAGTGGAATGCGATAGCATTCAAAGATCCCATGACCGTTTCTCACGCTTCCCGTGACCGTAATGCAACCTAATGTTTATCTCGAAACGCTGGCGGCGAACGCTGTGCACGAAGGCTACATTTCTGGTTACTTTTCTTTCTTTCCCCCGCACGGCGCGCGCCGCTGCCGCAGATGCGCTGACACGAGCGCCAGTCTGGATGGTGTTGCAGTGAACCGAGCGGAGAAATATCTAAGACAGACCTCAGACGGCAGCAGGAAAATGGGATTGTTTGTGAATTTCCGCGTAACAGAATTATGTTTTCTCGTATATGCAAATTACAATTCGACGCTCTCATCTCTGTAGGTTGGGTGGAAGGTGTACTTTACGAATTTTCTGAGGCATTTTACTTTGAGCAATTCGATTAGTTCAGGAACGCCCACGCGCCACCCGGAGGGCCTGTGTGGTTCGGTATGATTTTTCTGTAACGGACTACGCCGCCCATGCCGACACCGGATTTTCTACCACACGGGGCCCTTAATGCTGTCGCGTGAAAAAAAAATCGTAAGGTCGTAAAATCATAAATTATGCGCTCCCCGAATTACAAAATCTCTTAGTAGAACTCCTTAGAATAAAAGAAATCGCTTAAGTAGAGATCGTGTAATACAGTCAGTAGAGGATGTATAGTGTTCGTCGTACATGGTTGCTAGCGCTATAGTTTTCTTCAGAACCGCGGCGTCGGGAAACAGTCTTTAAATGCGAATAATCTCTTCTCCTAGTCCGAGAAAAGGTCACAGAAGGCAATGCCCAAGTCGTGGTGATTTCATCTAAACAATTGAGGGCCGATAGCGGAAATATTACAGTCGCTCGCCTTACTACGGTCTCCGCGACGTGTACGCGTGCGAGAAATGAGGCGGTGCAGCTCGAGGCGTGGAGAGCTCATAAGCGCACTAGGTGTTGAGAGAAGCGGACTCCCTCTTTCTTGGCCGTTCTAGGCAATCACACATCACTGAATCGCAGCGCTCTCTCGATAGGAGACTCCACTCATGCTCGTGGTGGATTTCAACGTGGAGCTCCCGAACCCAACCAACCAGTCATTCTACCGTTACAATAAGTGCATGGGTCACCCATAAACAACACGTACCGAATGCCCACTACATATGTGACGTGGCGGTGTCATGAACAACGTGTTCAGTATGGCCAATCTAGCCACTTGCAAGTACAGCCGCCCTCAGAATATTTCGGGACACGGAAAATGAGAATAACTTAAATTTTCTCGCTACTTCACCACAGAGTGTGAAATGTTTGTCAGGAATGTGGTCATAGCGCGGAGAAGTATCAACTCTACCTTTCGGTTGAAGGACCTATGCCTAGGCTGTGATGAAATTTAGATTTTACTTGCATCTCATGTACGTGTCGTACTCCAATACGCATAGGCCACTACTATAATTAAAGCATAGCGTCCATGCGGCTGAGAAGCATCAATGTAAATAAAAAAGCACTCAAGAATAGCAGTCAAGAAATAAGAAGTCTTCCGGCACATTTGCCTTGTCTATAGCTTTCGTAAATGATACGCATGACATAAATAATCATCTAAGATAGCTTCTAGTGTTAATTGTTGTGTTCGTACTCGTAGAAGGCTCTTGCTGCCGACACGTTGCCGTCGATGCAGCTGTTGTGCATGGCTTCGTATTCGGAGATAGGCACGTACACCGGCTCTCGGCTTTTGGCTGTGCGCACTGCGATGGTTCTGTCACTCGTGTTGTGGTACAACGAGTACCGCCGGGTCAGCCTCTCATTCACCATGGAGCACAGGTACTGCGCGAAAATGAGATTTGCGGCACATAGTCACTACCGCAGATTTCATCGTGCGAAAAAGAGAATTCTAGATAGTTGCTACGATTACTCCATTGTTTTTGTTACCTTTATTGCGATAGCAATTATATGGACACTCCACGCGTATTTCTGCCACCGTCGTGATGCTCCGAGTATGAAGTCCACGGGCGATAAAATCGTCGCCGCGCGCTATATGCTGTAATGTGCGAGTGAAAGCGTGCGAGCATGAGTGGGCGATCGCGGTTCAATTTCGCGCACGCAATGGCGGGAATCAGTAGGAAGCGCGCCGTCTTCCAGTTGCGCGTTGCACTCCGGAGGGAGGGTTCTACTCCGCGCAGCCCGTGCGGCGGGGCCCGCCCGCCGGGCCGCAAGGCTTCGAGGGTGGATAATGAGATACGCAGCGCGCGCTCTGCCCGGGCGGCTGTATCTTTAAAGCCATCTGCGGCGGGGGCAGAATCCGCCCTGCACTGTGTTTTCGCGGCTTATATCGCGCTGAGGGGGATGGCGGCACGAAGGTCAATTCGGTCGCTGATGCTGCGGCGCTTACTCACAACGTTTTGAGAGCGACTTTCCGCGGTCATCGAGGGAGAAGCATTCTAGTTTGCTTGTGCGCGCGTGACATCATGCTGGTTTATTTAGTCAGTATGCCTGTGATTACAAGTTTATGCGGCCAATTAGTATCCTTACTCCGTATAGCTGTGCGCTAATTTGCTATCGCAATCAATGCTTCGCCTTTCGGGTGAAACGGCTACTTTTCTCGCAGACCCACTGATTAGCTCACTATTGGCGATTCGCGTGCCTGCTTGCGCAATCACAGAAACTAAATTATATATTCTTGAATGGCATATTGAACACATACATACATACACACGTTCCAATGTGCGTGTGTTTTAAGGCTCCCTAATAGCGAAGGTAGTGGTAGGCTGCGCGGTTGCAGAGTGGGAAACTGAACTTGTCGTCTGGTCGAGTCATCGGGTTTAATGTGATAAGCACGACGGCACTATGAGATACTCTAGGTCAGGGCTCCCTGCCCATTTTGTTCACTTGGCACTATTTAGTATGGACCTGTATAATTTGAAATGTCCAGGTTTTCACGGCGTCAGTGTGTTTCTTTAGCTGCCTTTTTATGTGGCACGAGCATCGAGTGACACTCTTGTTTCTTGCGCAGCCCTTCCGGTTCACCTCCAGAGACGTCCGGGGACGAAATTCTAAATAAGTCATGAAAAAATTGAGAAATAACAGTAGAGTACAAAATTCACGGCTTTCATTATAGATATGTAAGAGCATACGGTTAGATAAAAGTTGAGTTACTGAAGTGTCTGAAATAATTACTATTCGGAATCACTGATTACCGGGAACGAAACTTAAAATAAATCAGAAAAAATGTGAAAAATTCATACAGTACAAAATTAATGGGTTTCATTATAGATATTGTAGACTATTGATTCGCTTTCAGCTATTTGACGCCCCGTCGCACATTAGTGGATTGACCCCGAACCTCCACCAATGTGTGACGGGGCGTGAAATAGATGAAAGCGAAACACTATATGTAAACAGAGACTATTTACAGAGATGGCCAAGATGGCTCAACACTCGAAACGTCCCGGTCATCGTCGTCTTCTCCGTTAATCCAAGGAGGTGGCTCGTAACGATGCCATATCAAAGCATAAGTTTAGTTACAAGTTGAGTTACTGAAGTGTCTGGACTAATTAGAATTAGAAATCGCTGAATACCGCACCCCAATTTACAGAATCGTAAACTTTATAGACCCGCCACGTGAGCACCACTTTGGCGAACTTCCTGGAAATCCAGAAGTGGAAAGCGGTAGTAATGACGCCACGCAAGGAGGTGGCATATTAAACCGGCTAACTATTGGAAAACTGTTGCCTGGCATAGACTGAATATCTGCCTAGCAGAGCGCATCTGCGTCACTCCCTCCGCATTCGCTTCTCCTCTCCCGGCGGGCAGCTGCTCGCTCGCTTGCTCGTAACGGCTGCGCTCGCGCCCTCGTCATATGCTCTGACTTCAGCACCGGAGAGGGCGCGTAAGGTGCGCTTCGAGAGCCGCTCGCTAGGAGGCTACGCCCGACCAGGTGGCGCGCGCTGCGCTATGCCTCGCCCTCCCTCGCTCTTCGCCCGCATATCGTGCCAGGGGAAAGATGTTCACCCGCTTGCTCCTCCGAGTTCGGTTCCTGCGTTGTGTTTGCCATGGAAGTGGTGGACAACAAAGCCGCCTGGACAAGCACAGTCTACCCACAAGGAGAAGACCTACAAACGATGGTTCTCTGTGTCTGTGACGTTCTTTTATAACATACACATAAAAGTTAACCTAAACAACACCAACGCCGAGGTGCGAGGGGCACTAAGAGACACCTAAGTGCGAGATTAGGGTCGCCTACGTTTTTTTTTTTTTGTAGTAGAAATATCAGAAGTCACTTGATGCTTTCGAGGGAATTGAAGGGGCGAATGAAATGTTATTTCAGTTGCGGTAAACCTCAGAGACAAAGCTCCCATGCAAATGTTCGATTGGGCTCCTTAAGTTGAAATCATCGTCTGCTTCTTTTGCTTGTTTGTTACTCATTCTTATTAGATAAGTAAATAGGGTAACTAAAGCTCAGCAATGTAGAAGCAGTGGGTGGAGTGTTTCTAATTAAAAAGACTGAGCAGTGCCTGGAAAACAGAGTTACTATGATGATTTCGTGCATAGAAAATATGACACAGGCTGACTATGTTGATTGGATAATATAATTTGCCTTTCGTATACGTGCACTGTCAAAATTACTCTTCATAAAAGCTCTAAATAATTTAAGACACCAAGGGCGCTATAACGTAAAATGATTTGAAACTGTTTTGATTCCAAACTCCTGACATCAAACTTACGCAACCACCGACGCAAGCATCGGGCGGTGGCCCGCAGCGTTGTCTGAATTAACAACCCAATAACATCGTCTACACTTAGCGTTTTTTTT
The DNA here is from genome assembly GCF_013339745.2 of Dermacentor silvarum. Classification (NCBI taxonomy): domain Eukaryota; kingdom Metazoa; phylum Arthropoda; class Arachnida; order Ixodida; family Ixodidae; genus Dermacentor; species Dermacentor silvarum. The sequence goes on from NC_051155.1 coordinate 70,631,168, forward strand.
ATATAATTGGCTGACAAGAGGCGAGGAGCACACTCTAATGTAGAGGGTTTCGATGGGGCCGATTCAGCACAGTGAAAGTAGATAACCGCATGAAGAGGGTGGTGCCGGCTTCTCCGATGGGTCCGTTTCGCCTTACTTAGCTTGCGGTGGCTGGTCGAAAATCGCGGCGGAGTGCAACGGAAGGATAATGGCACGTACACACTAGCAGCAAAACGCGCACCGCGCGCCGCCGGCGGCAAGACGCGCGCCGCGAAAGCAGAAGCGAAACAGGTTTTTCTTTCCGCGGCAGAGATCGCTAGAGTACTGCACAGGCTTGATTTTTCGGCCCGAGCCCGGCCCGGGCCCGCTTTACGAGGCCCGAGCCCAGCCCGGGCCCGTAATACAAAGCCCGATCCCGGCCCGGGCCCTGGAGTACATGACGGAGACCAGCCCGGGCCCGGCCCGGGCCCGTGGTTCCAAGCCCGGGCCCGACCCGGGCCCGTGTTACTGAGCCCGGGCGCGGCCCGGGCGTTCATTACTAAGCTTAGCTAGGGCCCGCGTGTGCATGACCAGGCCCGGCCTGTAAGAAAAAAAATCTTTTTTTACTTACAGATTGTACCGTATCTGTCAGCCTCACCTTCTCGAGGTTTTCTCAGCTGCAGTATATAAGCAATAAAAGGCCGAAATCTTTGTTTCTCCCACGGGAACATCAGTAATACGGCCCATTGCCTGTGCTACTATTTTTCTGGTGGTGCGCATGCACTTACCTTGATTGGTACGATATGGTTCTGTGATATGTCATTTAGCATGCAAATATACAGGGTGTTTCATTTTAGTTGAACGAAATTTTTCAAGATTGCCTGTCGCAGATAGCACAGTTATAATCCTTGATCTAAACTACTCGATGAGGCGGCCATTACTTCCACGAGAAATAAAAACGCCTAATTGAAGAATTAACATAATTACGCTAATTAACGTTATAATTAATGATTTTATGGCACATCTTTCAATCTACGAATTATAGCCGCCCAGCTCGCAAGGCGTATCCACTTGGAACGAATTCTCAGGACTAAACCAGTTTCGAGATAATTTTTAAAGTGTCCGACGAAATCAATCAAATCAAATCAATTTATTGTCCAGTTTACATGCTGGACGGTCATTTTAGACTAAAAGCTACATATGTAGCTTGACGTGACCCAAAAGACCAGGCAAGGCAATAGTACAGCAAACAGTGTACACACATGCACAATAATTCACATATTTCCAGCTGTCGCTGGAATTCCTCATAGACGAAATAGCTATGAACGGAAAGCCAAAGAATATTTGCGTCACGGCAAGTTAACAGAATTGGAAAAAGTTTTAACAGAATGCATTTTAAACAACACTACAATAATAATACTAGCTATACAAAACAACGCAACACCAGCTATACAACATAGCATGAGACTGAATTTTACAAGATCAACATTTGCTCAGAAAACGAAACAGGATTTACATTATATACTCAGAACCATACACAAAGGCTGAATAATAATCACATCAGATACATTACAAGCGACCAAAGTGTCAGCTGAGTTCTTTCTTACTGAAATTACCGCCATTTTTGTATCTGTTCAAAGTGTATTATAATGTATTACTACACTTTGAACGACACATAGTAATGTATTAACGACTGATGCTTGTAGAGAGTTCTGAAGTATGGAATTCACCATATCTCAGGATTTCTTGTGTTCGCATTAATGGGATGACGCTCTAAGGAGGCTAATTGTTTTATGTAGTTCCAAGCTAATTCTGACATGGACGGCCTAATGAATGGTCAAAACGCCTAATTGAATATTTAACATAATTACGCAAACTAACTTTTTAAATAATTATTTTATGGCACATCTTTCAATCTACGAATTATAGCCGCAGAGTTCGCAAGGCGTATCCACTTGGAACGAATCCTCAGGACTGAACCAGTTTCGAGATATTAATTTTCAAAGTGTCCCACGAAATGCATGGGCGTTCCAGTTAACTTTATGGGGAAAACGCTGTTTTATGCATTGAAGCACAAAAGTAACTGGCCTTAGCGCTAAAATAATGCCATAGTATCGACACTGGTCATAGTGCGATCGCAAAACCGGTAACATGAAAATGGTTTGAGGAGTGGTTCTTTGTATAATTTATTTTTCCTTAGGCGGAAACAATGTTCGTTTTTGCGGAAAAGAAAAAAAATGTGGTTGATCCCTCTTATATAGGAATCGGTATAGAACACGAAAGTGAAACGTGTCTTCACAGAAGTAGTGTAATGTTTATTGCACATTGATATATAATGTCTATTGGTGTTTTGTGGCTAAAGCGCCCTTAGGCGTTGATGCACCCACGCTGACGCCTGGTGGCACGTCTCCTCCATCACGACTACCAACGTCGATGACCATGAGCAACCGTCGTGCATATGGAAGCTGCACTACGCTGCACACGCTAGCACAACGCGAAAGACGAAGCACGTAACTGACACACTAATACAACGCGCAAGACAAAGCACGTAACTGAATCGTCACCGAGTCAAATCAGCGCGTACAGCGCGTCGTAATTGCAGCCTCCGCGATCAACTTCAGAAACATTTTCAGAGCTAATTGCGGAGGCCACGCTCCGCTGTGCTGAGTACGGTGAACGCCACCTAGGTGGCGTTGGTAGTGCTTCTTGATGCCAGCGTCCCTTCGAATGCTGGCATCGAGGCGTCGTAGTACTGAGACCACCGAAGCGTTCACTGTCGGTGCGCGTTAAGGCCGGAATACATGGAGCGAATAACCGGCGTCCGAGCGAAGAACTTCGTCGGGCGGCGAACGTCCGACGGCCGGCGTCAAGAAATTTGCCGTCCGCAGCCGATCTGCCTGTCCAAACATTTTCGTCGGGCGAACGCCGCCGCCGGAAGCGTCTAGCGCGCAGCGGTGGACGACAGCCAATCAGGAGGCACTAGTTCCGGTCGCAATGCATGCTGGTGTTTCGCGCGCGCGCGCCTTTTCGCGTCGTCTGCAATCGCGTTGGTGTTGCCGTGTCTGCATGTCTCTGCACCGATTGAGTAGTTCCTAGTATGATCTCTCAGGAATCGCGTTGTATTTGTACATCCCATATCCGCTGATCTGCGAGGAAACAGACAAGCAGTGCAAGCTCTCTACAACAACCTTCAACAGAAATCTTCTGATCTCAGAGGCCACATGCTGTCGTCATGCCTATCTCCCGACTTCCCCGATAGATGGCGTTGGCATCGGATATTTCTTTCGCTAGGCTTAGACGCGTTCGAAACGAGAAGCGATCTCGAAAACTACTCAAGGTTATCCATAATACTCTGTCGTCGAAGCGGCCTGAGACTAAGCGAAAGCTGTTTACGCAGTCATTTGCTTCCAACTAAGTGAATTCTACAAGGACAACGCCAAATTCAGTTCGAAGCGGGCGGCCGGGACCGCCGCCAACACGGCGGCCAACGCGCGGCGGCGTTCGCCGCATGTATTGCAACACAGCAAACATCCTGCGTCGTGTCGCCGCGTCGTTACTTGACGCGTGAAGTTCGTCGAGAAAGTTCGCTCCATGTATCCCGGGCTTTAGTGTCATAATGCAGTACTTCTCTTTTCTGCTCATAGGCGGCGGCACCGCCCCGAGCAAGAGCGCGGGTACACGGAGGAGTGTTAGATATATAAGGCGCGTCTGTGTAGCTCTCTGCGAATGCGTTTGTGGCGCAATGGGTTAAACGCTCGGCGATCTATCGTCGCGGACCGAGAGGTCGTGGGTTCGATTCCCAAATTTTGCATGTTTGTGGAACTTTTTCTTCTGGTTTCTTTCTTTGTATTATGTTCTATGACGTATTTCCGTGACGGAAATACGTCAGTGAAGTCTTGGTGGACCCCGGAATAAAACACTTTCGTGTTAAAAAATTAGCGTAGCTTGCACTGGCGGCGCAATGCTAAAGAGACAGCGGAGGTGATGGGCACCTAGCTAGTCCTGGCTTTTGGGCTAGACTAAGCACTACCAAGTCATCCCCAGCATTTCCCGGAATTTATTTATTATTGATTGATTTCCGATCAGCTATTGATTGGCTATCGATTGTCTATTGCAAGATATTGGCCACGTATTTGGGATAGGCTAAGCACTACCAAGTCATCTGAACTTATTGATAATTGAGCCATTATCGATTAGTTATTGATTGGCTGTCGATTGGCTATCGTAAGGTATTGGCCACGTATTTGGGCTAGCCTAAGCACTACCAAGTCATCCCCAGCATTTTCAGGAATTTATTGATTATTGATCGATTATCGACTAGCTACTGATTGGCTATCACTTGCCTATCGATAGGCAATTAGTACCCACCATTCTTAGCTAGACTTATCCAGACTCAGCTTCGCTAGTTCACAGGTGTATGTGCCATTGCGCTTGGACCAGTTTCGAGATATTAATTTTCAAAGTGTCCGACGAAATGCATGGGCATTCCAGTTAACTTTTGAGGTTTATGCATTGAAGCACAAAAATAGCGCTAAAATAATGCCGTAGTAGCGACACTGGTAATGGTGTGATCGCAAAAGCGCTAACATGGAAATGGTTTGAGGAGTGGTTCTTTGAACAATTTATTTTTCCTTACGCGGAAACAATGTTCATTTTTGCGGGAAAAAAATTGCGTAGCTTGCACTGGCGGCGCAATGCTAAAGAGACAGCGGAGATGATGGGCACCCTGGCTTGTTGGCTAGGCTAAGCACTACCAAGTCATCCCCAGCATTTTCAGAAATTTATTGATTATTGATCGATTATCTTCTAGCTATTGATTGGATATCAGTTGCCTATCGATAGGCAGTTAGTCCCCAGCATTATTAGCTAGACTTATCCAGGCTCAGCTTCGCTAGTTCACAGGTGTATGTGCCATTGCGCTTGGACCCTCTCGGCACTGCTGCCAGGATCGGCCCACATTTTTGGATTCAGCGGACACATTAGGCCCGGCCTAAACAGTTCCGCTGTTAAAAATGACAACTTCATCTGTTTCACTATTTTCTTTGATAAGATATAGTCATCTGATAAGCTGTACAGTTAAGAGAGCGGTGTGGATCTGAGAACAAACGGGGATAACCGATATTCTAGTTGACATTAAGCTGAAAAAATGGAGCTGGGCAGGCCATGTAATGCGTAGGATGGATAACCGATGGACCATTGGAGCTACAGAATGGATACCAAGAGAAGGGAAGCGCAGTCCAGGACGGCAGAAAACTAGGTGGGGTGATGAAGTTAGGAAATTCGCAGGCGCAATTTGTAATCAGGTAGCTCAAGACAGGGTTAATTGGAGATCGCAGGGAGACGTCTTCGTCCTGCAGTGGACATAAATATACGCTGATGATGATGATGATGGCAGTCGGCGCAATTTGTAATCAGGTAGCTCAAGACAGGGTTAATTGGAGATCGCAGGGAGAGGCCTTCATCCTGCAGTGGACATAAATATAGGCTGATGATGATGATGACAGTCATCTTGCACGTGTCCCTTCAGCGTGGCAGAGAATGCATTCAACCATGCAATGCATAAAGGTCGCGTGTGCTCGAAGGCCTACTTAGGCCCTTCAATGAGCGGGCGTGAGTCTGGCCCGGGCCCATGACTTCAAGCCCGAGTCCGGCCCGGGCCTGCGGCCTCAAGCCCGAGCCCGGCCCGGGCCCGCGGCCTCAAGCCCGAGCCCGGCCCGGGCCCGAGGCTTTAAGCCCGGGCCCGGCCCGAGACTGCCGACAAACGCTTCGGACGGCCCGGCCCGGCCCGCGGGCCGGGCCGGGCCCGTGCAGTGCTCTAGAGATCGCTCCTGTACCGATTTTTTGCGGTGTGCCGGTGCCGCGGATGAAGGAGACCAATGAGAGCGGCCCGCTTCCGTGACGGGCGCGCGGAAAACTGGTACCATGCGGACCCGCCCGACCACTTTTGTCGTACTCGCGTCCGGTAGCAACACTCCATATGCTAGTAGATACAGCGTTCGACCGCTGGCGCCACGCTGCGCCGCTCGCGCGTACCGCGTTTCTAGGGGGTTTCTTTCGCCGATGGCGCTCGAATGCAATCATATGCTTCGCATGAATGCAAGCCTTGAAATCGTGGCTCTTTGGCGGAGTGGTTACGGCGCTCGCTTCGGGGTCATGCGTACGCTGTTTGAATCTCGCCCTGGCTAGAATTTTTTTTCTTAAATCACGCTACCCTTTTTTTTCCTCTCTGTTTGCCAGCGCGGTCGCTTGAACCCCGGTGCCACGGCGGCAGCCCTGGTGCCAGGCGCAGACGCGAAGCGGCGGTCGTTGGGGTGTTGCGGAGCGAAGCGTAGCAAAACCCCAAATAAAAAAATACTGCTCCAGTCAGGTAGACTGTTCCCTCCCTGATAGTGAGATTATATTTGGATCATCAAAACAGTGATGCGTTTATAATACCACCGATCCCAACAGCAGGCTAGTCACCACCAGCCCAGCGTTTTCTCCGTCAACGCCTCCTCCGTTCCAACGGCGGCGGCTAGAAACATGGAACGCGCGAGCGGCGCAGCGTGGCGCCAGCGGTCGAGCGCTGTATCTACTAGCAATTGGAAATACGCCGTCCGCTATTAGCCGGAAACTCGTTTCGCACTATCATCTGCACGCGTCAGCTCCCGGATGGTTCGAGAAGGGGGGAGGAGTCTATGCTGTCACGTGACTGACGCAGCGGCGCGCCGCCGGTTGGTGTGGTCGCTCTGCCGCAGCTTCGTTTTGCCGCCGGCGGCGCGCCGCGCGCGTTTTGCCGCTAGTGTGTACGTGCCATAAGAATGCCGCTAAAATGGATCCTGAGCAAGAAATAGTTGGCAGGGCGATGTCGTATGCATGCCGATAGGGCTCGATAAAACTTTACTGCCACGCAAAAAGGTTTATCATGCGCAAATAAATACATGCTCACCGGCAGGTGCGAGTAGCGAGGGCCTGAGCGATCGGCGGGCAGCCATCTTCTATTCCTTTCGGAACGGGTCAGTCTGTGGCTATTCAGAAACATTTGCAGTTTTGTTCGGCATAAGAATGCATTGTTTCGCGTACACGTCACTTTGACGTGTGAGTTTTCGCGGTTTTGTGAGGTCGCGTGGCAGACAGGCGAAGTGGGCGTAGCCAGAAAACATTGGACCAATAGCAGAGGGTTAATGGTGAAAAGGAGTCGAATAAGGAATGATTATTTTTCTTTTGTGCGGTTTAATCATGCATAATCAGTGTGTACACGTTATATCAGATGGGGAGCTATCACGGTTTTCGTGACGTCGCGTGACAGACAGGCGAAGTTGGCAGTGGCCCGAAAATGTTTTGATCAATCGTTGAGGCTGATTATAGAAATGGGAAGCAAAACAGTTTGGAATTATTTTGAGAAAATTGAGAAAATTGGGATTTCGGTGCCTCGTTGGGTGAGCCTTCCACAGTGAACTTCAAAGCCGACCTGGATGGGGGGGGGGGGGGGGAGCTCTGTTATAATTGGGTGGCAGTGATGGACAGCGCATCTTCTTCATTGTTGGTCCTAAGGGTTTTCGTACCCCAAGACAAGTGTGCCATATGCCAGAACCCGACTCAGTACGGTGTGATATTGACAATGTCCGATTTTTCATGGTTTCTTCTCCTGGTGCGTTTTAAAGCGAAGCTTTCTATGTCTCATTGATTCGCCCGTGAGCGCCGAAAACGCACTGCCGGAAAGCCCACTTACACAATGGAACTATCTGCGCATCTGCGCACACAGTCGTAGAACACCACAGTTTACGTTCACAGTTGACCAATAAGAAAAATGGGAACTGCAACGCCCTGGCTAACCAGATAAACAGTATATATCTGCATTGCATTACGGGCGTCACGCAATGCATTCCCGGCCGTCACCATGGGTAGGCCGCTGGTGCAGCGCTCGGCAGAAGAAGAGGCTGCCGTACGCGAACGTAAGCGCGAGCGCGATCGTGCCCGTAAGGCCGATCCCGTGTATCGGCAACCGCATGCCGTTCGGGAAAATCTGAATGTGTGAGTGTAATCAACAGCTACATGATCTAAAATAAAGGCTATGCAACTTAACGAAGTGAGTCTTCATTCAACTTCAACGTTGAGAAAATACAATTCTAAACAAGCAATCAAATCAAATATGCATCGCATCGGGTCGCTCAGCATTTCTTGAGTTCGTTGCGTGGTCGTAGGCTTTGGACTTTCACTTTGTTCAGTTTACATGTGTGAAAGCTTCGCGTTCAACCATCTTTCTTTAAGAAAGGGGCTTTTGATTTTTCTGTACCTCTTTAGAGGAGTCACTATCATCATTCGACGAGACTGCACTCGTTCTCTTCTGGGAAGCCGCCATGGGAAGTCGCATGCCAGCATCGACAGCTTTTCGCCCGAGATGCTCTCTTTATTTTCTGAACTAGTCTCAGCGCCTATAGTGTCAGCAATAGTGGAAGCACAAATAAATAGAAGAAATGCCACATTAGCAATATGCCTATTGCTTGAATCACGACTTGAGGTGAGTGAATCTCTTGAAAATCTGGCCTATGGTGCACTATTGAGTGTCAAAAAAGTTTCTCGTCCGTTAGGCGGAATACGTCGTCGACCTGGTCATGGCCTATGTTTTCTAGATGCCTTAGAAAGTGATGATATTCAAGTATCTGTCCGCTTCCATCGCCAAACCAACTTCGTCGCAGCGCTGACATCTGCCATAGAAATTGAAACCACAGCAGCAGCACCCTGTTAAGATTTTTAGTTTTCCGAAATACTTGTTTCCCCACGAGCGACTTTGCGACAAAACTGCTTTCGCGAAGCCAGCGGACACGTACTTGAATATCAGAATTTTGAAAGGCATCTATAAAAAGAGGTCCTGACGACGTCACGACGACATCCGGGTAATGGTCGAAATGCTTTTCCAACATTAAATAGTACATTTTAAGCCAGATTTTAAAGAGTTTCACAAGCCTGAAGGTCTGAATAGTGCAATCGACTAACTCCAAATGTAGTCTGTCTTCAAGTTCGGTAACCCTCGACGTCCCTTTGACGACTTGCCAAAACCCCCTGCATCTCCTGTAGGTGAGCCATACGTTCCTCATTCTAAGAATTATCGACGCCAAGTATGACTGTAACCGCCCTGCCGTTTTCCGCTTGCGTCAATCGGTTTCGTAGATGCTTTTCTAGGCTAACGGTGAGCATTCCTGGCCTTAGCCATAGCCTCCTATATTTTTTCATGCCCGCCGAGTGGCGAGCGGAGCAAGGCGCTCCGCCCGTACCTTCTAGTTCATGCGCTCGCCACCACGCCGCGCTGCCACCGCAGGACCCGATGAAATCCCAATACAGCTAATCAAAAACCTCGATCCAAAAAGCAAGGCACTGCTGACTAATCCCATAGAGCAAGTGATTAGAACAAAGAATGTTCCCGTTGGATGGCGTGAAAGCAAGATGAATCTCATCTACAATGAAAAAGGAGATAAGGATAAGACGAGCTCGTACAGGCCAGTTACAGTAACGTCGGTGATATATAGAATGGTAATGCAAGCCATAAAATTAGAACTGTCGAAGTGGGTGGAGGAAAACGGTGTATTGGGGGAACTACAGAATGGGTTCAGGCCAGGCAGACGCTTAGAAGACCATATGTTTGTACTAACTCAGTGCATGGAGATTTCAGTAGCTCAGAAAAGACCTTTATGGGTAGCATTTTTAGATATTAAAGGAGCTTATGACAACGTAGACAGGGAATTGTTGAGGGATATTCTTTAATACGAAGGCATAGATGACGATTTCGTGGAGCTGCTGAGGGAGATATATTGAGACAACCAAGTACAAGTGGCATGGGAAGGCCGAAAAGGAAATGAAATGGTGGGAATTCACCAAGTATTGAAGCAAGCATGCCCTCTGTCACCATTGTTGTTCACGCTTTACGTCAAGGGCATAGAAAGACGACTGGAAAACAGCGAATTAGGTTTTGATTTATCCTACATGCGTAATGGACAAATGGTGCAACAGAAGGTCCCTGGATTGATGTACGCAGACGACATTGTGCTACTAGCGGACAATAAAAAAGATTTACAGATACTTGCGAATATCTGTGGGAACGCAGCGACAAATTTAGGCCTTAAGTTTAGCACAGAGAAATCAGGGATTATGATCTTTAATGAACACACGAGTAACTTCGTGGTGTCAATTCAACAGCAAGTAATACCCATAGTGAAGCAATATAAGTACCTCGGCGTACACATAAACGAAGGAAAGAATTACTCAAGCAACCACCAAGATAATCTGAAAATAAAGGGGAAGCGGAATGCAGCATAAATGAAACACAGAGCACTGTGGGGCCACAATAAGTATGAGGTGGTGCGTGGAATCTGGAAAGGAGTAATGGTGCCAGCGCTAACATTCGCAAATGCCATTATATGCTTAAAATCGGATATATTGGCGGGTTTGGAAGTTAACCAAAGATCAGTAGGCCGGTTGGCTTTGGGAGCACACGGTAGTACGACAAATGAGGCAGTGCATGGAGACATGGGTTGGGCCTCTTTTGAAGTCAGAGAAGCACAAAGCAAAATTAGTTTTGAAGAAAGGCTCAGGAACATGGATGAAAATAAATGGGCGGCTAAAGCGCACAAGTATCTCTACATGAAAAGCGTGGACACAGAATGGAGGAAGAGGTCAAGGAAGTTGGCAACCAAGTACAGGATAATCGAAACTGTAAATAGACAACCAGGGGTCATCAGAAAGAAAGTGAGAGAAATAGAGACCGTGAAATGGATGCAAAGAATGGAAACGAAAAGGACAATGGAGATTTACAAGAATGAGAAGAAATAAATTAGAAGGGAAAATCTGTCCGATAACACAAAGGGCAGTGCCTTGCTATTTGAGGCTCGAGCCGGTTGCCTAAGGACGAAAACATATCGGAACAAATATTCGGAACTAGATGAGACATGTGTATGCTGCAGTAAAGATCCAGAGACCACTCAGCACATCCTAATGGAATGTGACGGGATCCACCCAGCGAGAACCGTAGGTAACGTGCAACTCCCAGAAACGCTTGGGTTTAAAGTGGAAGGAAACATAAACAGATCAGCCGTAGAGATCAGCAAGAGACGATTAGAGTACTGGTGGAAAAAAAGCAGGGAAAAGATGGATACGACCTGATCTCTTAAAATCATAGGCAGCGGTACAAGCTAAATTTTTGAAAAAGATAATGAGAGGGGGGGGGGGGTATACAAAAATGCTAGATAAAGAACATGTGTAGTATACCTGATTAAATCAAGCAGGCTAGGTGACTATTTGTCGCCACCCCGTTTCAAAGGGGATGCCAATAAATCATCATCATCATCATCATCATCATCATCATCATCATCATCGAGTCCCAGAGCAGACGACGCGACTACGCTGTTGCGCGCGTGCGTGTGGAGAGAAACTTGCGCTCGTATTAGGGATGGAGCTGTGAAATAAATGCGCAGGTTGCACTGGTGTTTGTTCATGATGTACAGGGGTGATGGGAAGAAACGCAAACAGTGCGGCGCGATGTTTTCATCCTGCTGCAACCTGCATGGTGGGAATAATAAGATGCTAGAGTAGTTTTATTCTAGTGGCTTCTAGTTGTCATGCAGGCTACAACCACTCGAAAAGAAATGCGAAATATCACAGAATGTAGGTGCCGCAGTGTTCGCGTTTCTTTCCATCCCCACAGTACATTGAAAGCAAGCAACACGAGACATATTGTGAAAACTGGACCTTTCCCTTAGGCCCCCAGCTGTGAGATCAAGCTCACAGTTTCAGGGTTTTCCGTGACAGGGCTTTATTGCGAACAACT